>NW_026292558.1:0-79907 GCF_023091745.1 Budorcas taxicolor
AAGCAGGGAAAGGATCCCTCATCTCGAGCTACGAGGCGGAAACGGGGCTCCTCTGGATGTGGGCGGGACCCTCGTGATACCTCTCGAGTGGAGACGGGTATGTCGGGGAACTTCTTGATTTGCACCAAGGGTGTGAAGGACCCTTTCGAAGTTCCAGAGGTGAGGTGTGATCAGCCTCGAGACGCCTCAGCGGAAATGGGCCTCATCTCGCCTGGAGGGGAGAACCTCCTGGATTTTCTCGAGTTGCGGCAGGTCTTCTCGAGTTACGACGGGGACCTCAGGGACCCGCTCTGGTGGACTCAGGAAAGGCCAGACCCCATGCAAGTTGCTAGGGGACCTCTCGGGATTCCTCTCCTGTCCATGCCGGGGCCTCAGTCCTTGTGTGGAGTCGGGGCCGGAACCTGAGGATTCCTCTCCAGTGTTGCCATGGATCTTGGGGTGCTTCTGAGTCTCCCCAGGGGAGTCAGGCCTCGTCTCGAGTGGGGGCATGCACGTGCGCTTTCCTCCCGAGCTGCAGCAGTAGTGTCACGCTTCCTGTCAGTTGGATCAAGGGATCTGTGGCTTTCCCTCGAGGCTGTCCCTCGAGGCTTTCCCACGAGGCTTTCCCACAGGGCTGTGCCACGTGCCACCTTGGTGTGAGTCGATCCTCGGCGTGAAAGACGAACCAGTGAAGGGAAAAGAGGTTCCTCTGGAATGGACTGAGACATCTGGGGGACTCTTGGTATGGTGGCACTACCCTGGAGTTCCTCTCGCCGTTCCTGTTGAGAGGGCCTCCTCTTGAGATGCGACGGGAACGCCGGGAACTCTTTCCCGACGAAGCAGGGAAAGGATCCCTCATCTCGAGCTACCAGGCGGAAACGGGGCTCCTCTGGATATGGGCGGGACCCTCGTGATTCCTCTCGAGTGGAGACGGCTAGGTCGGGGAACTTCTTGATTTGCACCAAGGGTGTGAAGGACCCTTTCGAAGTTCCAGAGGTGAGGTGTGATCAGCCTCGAGACGCCTCAGCGGAAATGGGCCTCATCTCGCCTGGAGGGGAGAACCTCCTGGATTTTCTCGAGTTGCGGCAGGTCTTCTCGAGTTACGACGGGGACCTCAGGGACCTGCTCTGGTGGACTCAGGAAAGGCCAGACCCCATGCGAGTTGCTAGGGGACCTCTCGGGATTCCACTCCCGTCCATGCCGGGGCCTCAGTCCTTGTGTGGAGTCGGGGCCGGAACCTGAGGATTCCTCTCCAGTGTTGCCATGGATCTTGGGGTGCTTCTGAGTCTCCCCAGGGGAGTCAGGCCTCGTCTCGAGTAGGGGCATGCACGTGGCATTCCTCGCGAGCTGCAGCAGTAGTGTCATGCTTCCTGTCACGTGGATCAAGGGATCTGTGGCTTTCCCTCGAGGCTGTCCCTCGAGGCTTTCCCACGAGGCTTTCCCACAGGGCTGTGCCACGTGCCACCTTGGTGTGAGTCGATCCTCGGCGTGAAAGACGAGCCGGTGAAGGGAAAAGAGGTTCCTCTGGAATGGACTGAGACATCTGGGGGACTCTTGGAATGGTGGCACGACACTGGAGTTCCTCTCGCCGTTCCTGTTGAGAGGACCTCCTCTTGAGATGCGACGAGAACGCCGGGAACTCTTTCCCGACGAAGCAGGGAAAGGATCCCTCATCTCGAGCTACGAGGCGGAAACGGGGCTCCTCTGGATGTGGGCGGGACCCTCGTGATTCCTCTCGAGTGGAAACGGCTAGGTCGGGGAACTTCTTGATTTGCAACAAGGGTGTGAAGGACCCTTTCGAAGTTCCAGAGGTGAGGTGTGATCAGCCTCGAGACGCCTCAGCGGAAATGGGCCTCATCTCGCCTGGAGGGAAGAACCTCCTGGATTTTCTCGAGTTGCGGCAGGTCTTCTCGAGTTACGACGGGGACCTCAGGGACCCGCTCTGCTGGCCTCAGGAAAGGCCAGTCCCCATGCGAGTTGCTAGGGGACCTCTCGGGATTCCTCTCCCGTCCATGCCGGGGCCTCAGTCCTTGTGTGGAGTCGGGGCCGGAACCTGAGGATTCCTCTCCAGTGTTGCCATGGATCTTGGGGTGCTTCTGAGTCTCCCCAGGGGAGTCAGGCCTCGTCTCGAGTGGGGGCATGCACGTGCGCTTTCCTTCCCAGCTGCAGCAGTAGTGTCACGCTTCCTGTCACGTGGATCAAGGGATCTGTGGCTTTCCCTCGAGGCTGTCCCTCGAGGCTTTCCCACGAGGCTTTCCCACAGGGCTGTGCCACGTGCCACCTTGGTGTGAGTCGATCCTCGGCGTGAAAGACGAGCCGGTGAAGGGAAAAGAGGTTCCTCTGGAATGGACTGAGACATCTGGGGGACTCTTGGAATGGTGGCACGACCCTGGAGTTCCTCTCGCCGTTCCTGTTGAGAGGGCCTCCTCTTGAGATGCGACGGGAACGCCGGGAACTCTTTCCCGACGAAGCAGGGAAAGGATCCCTCATCTCGAGCTACGAGGCGGAAACGGGGCTCCTCTGGATGTGGGCGGGACCCTCGTGATTCCTCTCGAGTGGAAACGGCTAGGTCGGGGAACTTCTTGATTTGCACCAAGTGTGTGAAGGACCCTTTCGAAGTTCCAGAGGGGAGGTGTGATCAGCCTCGAGACACCTCAGCGGAAATGGGCCTCATCTCGCCTGGAGGGGAGAACCTCCTGGATTTTCTCGAGTTGCGGCTGGTCTTCTCGAGTTACTACGGGGACCTCAGGGACCCGCTCTGCTGGCCTCAGGAAAGGCCAGTCCCCATGCGAGTTGCTAGGGGACCACTCGGGATTCCTCTCCCGTCCATGCCGGGGCCTCAGTCCTTGTGTGGAGTCGGGGCCGGAACCTGAGGATTCCTCTCCAGTGTTGCCATGGATCTTGGGGTGCTTCTGAGTCTCCCCAGGGGAGTCAGGCGTCGTCTCGAGTGGGGGCATGCATGTGCGCTTTCCTCCCGAGATGCAGCAGTAGTGTCACGCTTCCTGTCACGTGGATCAAGGGATCTGTGGCTTTCCCTCGAGGCTGTCCCTCGAGGCTTTCCCACGAGGCTTTCCCACAGGGCTGTGCCACGTGCCACCTTGGTGTGAGTCGATCCTCGTCGTGAAAGACGAGCCGGGTGAAGGGAAAAGAGGTTCCTCTGGAATGGACTGAGACATCTGGGGGACTCTTGGAATGGTGGCACGACCCTGGAGTTCCTCTCGCCGTTCCTGTTGAGAGGGCCTCCTCTTGAGATGCGACGGGAACGCCGGGAACTCTTTCCCGACGAAGCAGGGAAAGGATCCCTCATCTCGAGCTACGAGGCGGAAACGGGGCTCCTCTGGATGTGGGCGGGACCCTCGTGATACCTCTCGAGTGGAGACGGGTATGTCGGGGAACTTCTTGATTTGCACCAAGGGTGTGAAGGACCCTTTCGAAGTTCCAGAGGTGAGGTGTGATCAGCCTCGAGACGCCTCAGCGGAAATGGGCCTCATCTCGCCTGGAGGGGAGAACCTCCTGGATTTTCTCGAGTTGCGGCAGGTCTTCTCGAGTTACGACGGGGACCTCAGGGACCCGCTCTGGTGGACTCAGGAAAGGCCAGACCCCATGCGAGTTGCTAGGGGACCTCTCGGGATTCCTCTCCTGTCCATGCCGGGGCCTCAGTCCTTGTGTGGAGTCGGGGCCGGAACCTGAGGATTCCTCTCCAGTGTTGCCATGGATCTTGGGGTGCTTCTGAGTCTCCCCAGGGGAGTCAGGCCTCGTCTCGAGTGGGGGCATGCACGTGCGCTTTCCTCCCGAGCTGCAGCAGTAGTGTCACGCTTCCTGTCAGGTGGATCAAGGGATCTGTGGCTTTCCCTCGAGGCTGTCCCTCGAGGCTTTCCCACGAGGCTTTCCCACAGGGCTGTGCCACGTGCCACCTTGGTGTGAGTCGATCCTCGGCGTGAAAGACGAGCCGGTGAAGGGAAAAGAGGTTCCTCTGGAATGGACTGAGACATCTGGGGGACTCTTGGAATGGTGGCACGACCCTGGAGTTCCTCTCGCCGTTCCTGTTGAGAGGACCTCCTCTTGAGATGCGACGAGAACGCCGGGAACTCTTTCCCGACGAAGCAGGGAAAGGATCCCTCATCTCGAGCTACGAGGCGGAAACGGGGCTCCTCTGGATGGGGGCGGGACCCTCGTGATTCCTCTCGAGTGGAAACGGCTAGGTCGGGGAACGTCTTGATTTGCACCAAGGGTGTGAAGGACCCTTTCGAAGTTCCAGAGGTGAGGTGTGATCAGCCTCGAGACGCCTCAGCGGAAATGGGCCTCATCTCGCCTGGAGGGAAGAACCTCCTGGATTTTCTCGAGTTGCGGCAGGTCTTCTCGAGTTACGACGGGGACCTCAGGGACCCGCTCTGCTGGCCTCAGGAAAGGCCAGTCCCCATGCGAGTTGCTAGGGGACCTCTCGGGATTCCTCTCCCGTCCATGCCGGGGCCTCAGTCCTTGTGTGGAGTCGGGGCCGGAACCTGAGGATTCCTCTCCAGTGTTGCCATGGATCTTGGGGTGCTTCTGAGTCTCCCCAGGGGAGTCAGGCGTCGTCTCGAGTGGGGGCATGCACGTGCGCTTTCCTCCCGAGATGCAGCAGTAGTGTCACGCTTCCTGTCACGTGGATCAAGGGATCTGTGGCTTTCCCTCGAGGCTGTCCCTCGAGGCTTTCCCACGAGGCTTTCCCACAGGGCTGTGCCACGTGCCACCTTGGTGTGAGTCGATCCTCGTCGTGAAAGACGAGCCGGTGAAGGGAAAAGAGGTTCCTCTGGAATGGACTGAGACATCTGGGGGACTCTTGGAATGGTGGCACGACCCTGGAGTTCCTCTCGCCGTTCCTGTTGAGAGGGCCTCCTCTTGAGATGCGACGGGAACGCCGGGAACTCTTTCCCGACGAAGCAGGGAAAGGATCCCTCATCTCGAGGTACGAGGCGGAAACGGGGCTCCTCTGGATGTGGGCGGGACCCTCGTGATACCTCTCGAGTGGAGACGGGTATGTCGGGGAACTTCTTGATTTGCACCAAGGGTGTGAAGGACCCTTTCGAAGTTCCAGAGGTGAGGTGTGATCAGCCTCGAGACGCCTCAGCGGAAATGGGCCTCATCTCGCCTGGAGGGGAGAACCTCCTGGATTTTCTCGAGTTGCGGCAGGTCTTCTCGAGTTACGACGGGGACCTCAGGGACCCGCTCTGGTGGACTCAGGAAAGGCCAGGCCCCACGCGAGTTGCTAGGGGACCTCTCGGGATTCCTCTCCCGTCCATGCCGGGGCCTCAGTCCTTGTGTGGAGTCGGGGCCGGAACCTGAGGATTCCTCTCCAGTGTTGCCATGGATCTTGGGGTGCTTCTGAGTCTCCCCAGGGGAGTCAGGCCTCGTCTCGAGTGGGGGCATGCACGTGCGCTTTCCTCCCGAGCTGCAGCAGTAGTGTCACGCTTCCTGTCAGGTGGATCAAGGGATCTGTGGCTTTCCCTCGAGGCTGTCCCTCGAGGCTTTCCCACGAGGCTTTCCCACAGGGCTGTGCCACGTGCCACCTTGGTGTGAGTCGATCCTCGGCGTGAAAGACGAGCCGGTGAAGGGAAAAGAGGTTTCTCTGGAATGGACTGAGACATCTGGGGGACTCTTGGAATGGTGGCACGACCCTGGAGTTCCTCTCGCCGTTCCTGTTGAGAGGACCTCCTCTTGAGATGCGACGAGAACGCCGGGAACTCTTTCCCGACGAAGCAGGGAAAGGATCCCTCATCTCGAGCTACGAGGCGGAAACGGGGCTCCTCTGGATGTGGGCGGGACCCTCGTGATTCCTCTCGAGTGGAAACGGCTAGGTCGGGGAACGTCTTGATTTGCACCAAGGGTGTGAAGGACCCTTTCGAAGTTCCAGAGGTGAGGTGTGATCAGCCTCGAGACGCCTCAGCGGAAATGGGCCTCATCTCGCCTGGAGGGAAGAACCTCCTGGATTTTCTCGAGTTGCGGCAGGTCTTCTCGAGTTACGACGGGGACCTCAGGGACCCGCTCTGCTGGCCTCAGGAAAGGCCAGTCCCCATGCGAGTTGCTAGGGGACCTCTCGGGATTCCTCTCCCGTCCATGCCGGGGCCTCAGTCCTTGTGTGGAGTCGGGGCCGGAACCTGAGGATTCCTCTCCAGTGTTGCCATGGATCTTGGGGTGCTTCTGAGTCTCCCCAGGGGAGTCAGGCGTCGTCTCGAGTGGGGGCATGCACGTGTGCTTTCCTCCCGAGATGCAGCAGTAGTGTCACGCTTCCTGTCACGTGGATCAAGGGATCTGTGGCTTTCCCTCGAGGCTGTCCCTCGAGGCTTTCCCACGAGGCTTTCCCACAGGGCTGTGCCACGTGCCACCTTGGTGTGAGTCGATCCTCGTCGTGAAAGACGAGCCGGTGAAGGGAAAAGAGGTTCCTCTGGAATGGACTGAGACATCTGGGGGACTCTTGGAATGGTGGCACGACCCTGGAGTTCCTCTCGCCGTTCCTGTTGAGAGGGCCTCCTCTTGAGATGCGACGGGAAGGCCGGGAACTCTTTCCCGACGAAGCAGGGAAAGGATCCCTCATCTCGAGCTACGAGGTGGAAACGGGGCTCCTCTGGATGTGGGCGGGACCATCGTGATTCCTCTCGAGTGGAGACGGGTATGTCGGGGAACTTCTTGATTTGCACCAAGGGTGTGAAGGACCCTTTCGAAGTTCCAGAGGTGAGGTGTGATCAGCCTCGAGACGCCTCAGCGGAAATGGGCCTCATCTCGCCTGGAGAGGAGAACCTCCTGGATTTTCTCGAGTTGCGGCAGGTCTTCTCGAGTTACGACGGGGACCTCAGGGACCCGCTCTGCTGGCCTCAGGAAAGGCCAGTCCCCATGCGAGTTGCTAGGGGACCTCTCGGGATTCCTCTCCCGTCCATGCCGGGGCCTCAGTCCTTGTGTGGAGTCGGGGCCGGAACCTGAGGATTCCTCTCCAGTGTTGCCATGGATCTTGGGGTGTTTCTGAGTCTCCCCAGGGGAGTCAGGCCTCGTCTCGAGTGGGGGCATGCACGTGCGCTTTCCTCCCGAGCTGTAGCAGTAGTGTCACGCTTCCTGTCACGTGGATCAAGGGATCTGTGTCTTTCCCTCGAGGCTGTCCCTCGAGGCTTTCCCACGAGGCTTTCCCACAGGGCTGTGCCACGTGCCACCTTGGTGTGAGTCGATCCTCGGCGTGAAAGACGAGCCGGTGAAGGGAAAAGAGGTTCCTCTGGAATGGACTGAGACATCTGGGGGACTCTTGGAATGGTGGCACGACCCTGGAGTTCCTCTCGCCGTTCCTGTTGAGAGGGCCTCCTCTTGAGATGCGACGGGAACGCCGGGAACTCTTTCCCGACGAAGCAGGGAAAGGATCCCTCATCTCGAGCTACGAGGCGGAAACGGGGCTCCTCTGGATGTGGGCGGGACCCTCGTGATTCCTTTCGAGTGGAAACGGCTAGGTCGGGGAACTTCTTGATTTGCACCAAGGGTGTGAAGGACCCTTTCGAAGTTCCAGAGGTGAGGTGTGATCAGCCTCGAGACACCTCAGCGGAAATGGGCCTCATCTCGCCTGGAGGGGAGAACCTCCTGGATTTTCTCGAGTTGCGGCAGGTCTTCTCGAGTTACGACGGGGACCTCAGGGACCCGCTCTGCTGGCCTCAGGAAAGGCCAGTCCCCATGCGAGTTGCTAGGGGACCTCTCGGGATTCCTCTCCCGTCCATGCCGGGGCCTCAGTCCTTGTGTGGAGTCGGGGCCGGAACCTGAGGATTCCTCTCCAGTGTTGCCATGGATCTTGGGGTGCTTCTGAGTCTCCCCAGGGGAGTCAGGCGTCGTCTCGTGTGTGGGCATGCACCTGCGCTTTCCTCCCGAGATGCAGCAGTAGTGTCACGCTTCCTGTCACGTGGATCAAGGGATCTGTGGCTTTCCCTCGAGGCTGTCCCTCGAGGCTTTCCCACGAGGCGTTCCCACAGGGCTGTGCCACGTGCCACCTTGGTGTGAGTCGATCCTCGGCGTGAAAGACGAGCCGGTGAAGGGAAAAGAGGTTCCTCTGGAATGGACTGAGACATCTGGGGGACTCTTGGAATGGTGGCACGACCCTGGAGTTCCTCTCGCCGTTCCTGTTGAGAGGGCCTCCTCGTGAGATGCGACGGGAACGCCGGGAACTCTTTCCCGACGAAGCAGGGAAAGGATCCCTCATCTCGAGCTACGAGGCGGAAACGGGGCTCCTCTGGATGTGGGCGGGACCCTCGTGATACCTCTCGAGTGGAGACGGATATGTCGGGGAACTTCTAGATTTGCACCAAGGGTGTGAAGGACCCTTTCGAAGTTCCAGAGGTGAGGTGTGATCAGCCTCGAGACGCCTCAGCGGAAATGGGCCTCATCTCGCCTGGAGGGGAGAACCTCCTGGATTTTCTCGAGTTGCGGCAGGTCTTCTCGAGTTACGACGGGGACCTCAGGGACCCGCTCTGGTGGACTCAGGAAAGGCCAGACCCAATGCAAGTTGCTAGGGGACCTCTCGGGATTCCTCTCCTGTCCATGCCGGGGCCTCAGTCCTTGTGTGGAGTCGGGGCCGGAACCTGAGGATTCCTCTCCAGTGTTGCCATGGATCTTGGGGTGCTTCTGAGTCTCCCCAGGGGAGTCAGGCCTCGTCTCGAGTGGGGGCATGCACGTGCGCTTTCCTCGCGAGCTGCAGCAGTAGTGTCATGCTTCCTGTCACGTGGATCAAGGGTTCTGTGGCTTTCCCTCGAGGCTGTCCCTCGAGGCTTTCCCACGAGGCTTTCCCACAGGGCTGTGCCACGTGCCACCTTGGTGTGAGTCGATCCTCGGCGTGAAAGACGAGCCGGTGAAGGGAAAAGAGGTTCCTCTGGAATGGACTGAGACATCTGGGGTACTCTTGGAATGGTGGCACGACACTGGAGTTCCTCTCGCCGTTCCTGTTGAGAGGACCTCCTCTTGAGATGCGACGAGAACGCCGGGAACTCTTTCCCGACGAAGCAGGGAAAGGATCCCTCATCTCGAGCAACGAGGCGGAAACGGGGCTCCTCTGGATGTGGGCGGGACCCTCGTGATTCCTCTCGAGTGGAAACGGCTAGGTCGGGGAACTTCTTGATTTGCAACAAGGGTGTGAAGGACCCTTTCGAAGTTCCAGAGGTGAGGTGTGATCAGCCTCGAGACGCCTCAGCGGAAATGGGCCTCATCTCGCCTGGAGGGAAGAACCTCCTGGATTTTCTCGAGTTGCGGCAGGTCTTCTCGAGTTACGACGGGGACCTCAGGGACCCGCTCTGCTGGCCTCAGGAAAGGCCAGTCCCCATGCGAGTTGCTAGGGGACCTCTCGGGATTCCTCTCCCGTCCATGCCGGGGCCTCAGTCCTTGTGTGGAGTCGGGGCCGGAACCTGAGGATTCCTCTCCAGTGTTGCCATGGATCTTGGGGTGCTTCTGAGTCTCCCCAGGGGAGTCAGGCCTCGTCTCGAGTGGGGGCATGCACGTGCGCTTTCCTCCCGAGCTGCAGCAGTAGTGTCACGCTTCCTGTCACGTGGATCAAGGGATCTGTGGCTTTCCCTCGAGGCTGTCCCTCGAGGCTTTCCCACGAGGCGTTCCCACAGGGCTGTGCCACGTGCCACCTTGGTGTGAGTCGATCCTCGGCGTGAAAAACGAGCCGGTGAAGGGAAAAGAGGTTCCTCTGGAATGGACTGAGACATCTGGGGGACTCTTGGAATGGTGGCACGACCCTGGAGTTCCTCTCGCCGTTCCTGTTGAGAGGGCCTCCTCTTGAGATGCGACGGGAACGCCGGGAACTCTTTCCCGACGAAGCAGGGAAAGGATCCCTCATCTCGAGCTACGAGGCGGAAACGGGGCTCCTCTGGATGTGGGCGGGACCCTCGTGATTCCTTTCGAGTGGAAACGGCTAGGTCGGGGAACTTCTTGATTTGCACCAAGGGTGTGAAGGACCCTTTCGAAGTTCCAGAGGTGAGGTGTGATCAGCCTCGAGACACCTCAGCGGAAATGGGCCTCATCTCGCCTGGAGGGGAGAACCTCCTGGATTTTCTCGAGTTGCGGCAGGTCTTCTCGAGTTACGACGGGGACCTCAGGGACCCGCTCTGCTGGCCTCAGGAAAGGCCAGTCCCCATGCGAGTTGCTAGGGGACCTCTCGGGATTCCTCTCCCGTCCATGCCGGGGCCTCAGTCCTTGTGTGGAGTCGGGGCCGGAACCTGAGGATTCCTCTCCAGTGTTGCCATGGATCTTGGGGTGCTTCTGAGTCTCCCCAGGGGAGTCAGGCGTCGTCTCGTGTGTGGGCATGCACCTGCGCTTTCCTCCCGAGATGCAGCAGTAGTGTCACGCTTCCTGTCACGTGGATCAAGGGATCTGTGGCTTTCCCTCGAGGCTGTCCCTCGAGGCTTTCCCACGAGGCGTTCCCACAGGGCTGTGCCACGTGCCACCTTGGTGTGAGTCGATCCTCGGCGTGAAAGACGAGCCGGTGAAGGGAAAAGAGGTTCCTCTGGAATGGACTGAGACATCTGGGGGACTCTTGGAATGGTGGCACGACCCTGGAGTTCCTCTCGCCGTTCCTGTTGAGAGGGCCTCCTCGTGAGATGCGACGGGAACGCCGGGAACTCTTTCCCGACGAAGCAGGGAAAGGATCCCTCATCTCGAGCTACGAGGCGGAAACGGGGCTCCTCTGGATGTGGGCGGGACCCTCGTGATACCTCTCGAGTGGAGACGGATATGTCGGGGAACTTCTAGATTTGCACCAAGGGTGTGAAGGACCCTTTCGAAGTTCCAGAGGTGAGGTGTGATCAGCCTCGAGACGCCTCAGCGGAAATGGGCCTCATCTCGCCTGGAGGGGAGAACCTCCTGGATTTTCTCGAGTTGCGGCAGGTCTTCTCGAGTTACGACGGGGACCTCAGGGACCCGCTCTGGTGGACTCAGGAAAGGCCAGACCCCATGCAAGTTGCTAGGGGACCTCTCGGGATTCCTCTCCTGTCCATGCCGGGGCCTCAGTCCTTGTGTGGAGTCGGGGCCGGAACCTGAGGATTCCTCTCCAGTGTTGCCATGGATCTTGGGGTGCTTCTGAGTCTCCCCAGGGGAGTCAGGCCTCGTCTCCAGTGGGGGCATGCACGTGCGCTTTCCTCGCGAGCTGCAGCAGTAGTGTCATGCTTCCTGTCACGTGGATCAAGGGTTCTGTGGCTTTCCCTCGAGGCTGTCCCTCGAGGCTTTCCCACGAGGCTTTCCCACAGGGCTGTGCCACGTGCCACCTTGGTGTGAGTCGATCCTCGGCGTGAAAGACGAGCCGGTGAAGGGAAAAGAGGTTCCTCTGGAATGGACTGAGACATCTGGGGGACTCTTGGAATGGTGGCACGACACTGGAGTTCCTCTCGCCGTTCCTGTTGAGAGGACCTCCTCTTGAGATGCGACGAGAACGCCGGGAACTCTTTCCCGACGAAGCAGGGAAAGGATCCCTCATCTCGAGCTACGAGGCGGAAACGGGGCTCCTCTGGATGTGGGCGGGACCCTCGTGATTCCTCTCGAGTGGAAACGGCTAGGTCGGGGAACTTCTTGATTTGCAACAAGGGTGTGAAGGACCC
This sequence comes from Budorcas taxicolor, assembly GCF_023091745.1. Lineage (NCBI taxonomy): Eukaryota > Metazoa > Chordata > Mammalia > Artiodactyla > Bovidae > Budorcas > Budorcas taxicolor. The sequence continues at coordinate 11,568 of NW_026292558.1, forward strand.
TTTCGAAGTTCCAGAGGTGAGGTGTGATCAGCCTCGAGACGCCTCAGCGGAAATGGGCCTCATCTCGCCTGGAGGGAAGAACCTCCTGGATTTTCTCGAGTTGCGGCAGGTCTTCTCGAGTTACGACGGGGACCTCAGGGACCCGCTCTGCTGGCCTCAGGAAAGGCCAGTCCCCATGCGAGTTGCTAGGGGACCTCTCGGGATTCCTCTCCCGTCCATGCCGGGGCCTCAGTCCTTGTGTGGAGTCGGGGCCGGAACCTGAGGATTCCTCTCCAGTGTTGCCATGGATCTTGGGGTGCTTCTGAGTCTCCCCAGGGGAGTCAGGCCTCGTCTCGAGTGGGGGCATGCACGTGCGCTTTCCTTCCCAGCTGCAGCAGTAGTGTCACGCTTCCTGTCACGTGGATCAAGGGATCTGTGGCTTTCCCTCGAGGCTGTCCCTCGAGGCTTTCCCACGAGGCTTTCCCACAGGGCTGTGCCACGTGCCACCTTGGTGTGAGTCGATCCTCGGCGTGAAAGACGAGCCGGTGAAGGGAAAAGAGGTTCCTCTGGAATGGACTGAGACATCTGGGGGACTCTTGGAATGGTGGCACGACCCTGGAGTTCCTCTCGCCGTTCCTGTTGAGAGGGCCTCCTCTTGAGATGCGACGGGAACGCCGGGAACTCTTTCCCGACGAAGCAGGGAAAGGATCCCTCATCTCGAGCTACGAGGCGGAAACGGGGCTCCTCTGGATGTGGGCGGGACCCTCGTGATTCCTCTCGAGTGGAAACGGCTAGGTCGGGGAAATTCTTGATTTGCACCAAGGGTGTGAAGGACCCTTTCGAAGTTCCAGAGGGGAGGTGTGATCAGCCTCGAGACACCTCAGCGGAAATGGGCCTCATCTCGCCTGGAGGGGAGAACCTCCTGGATTTTCTCGAGTTGCGGCAGGTCTTCTCGAGTTACGACGGGGACCTCAGGGACCCGCTCTGCTGGCCTCAGGAAAGGCCAGTCCCCATGCGAGTTGCTAGGGGACCTCTCGGGATTCCTCTCCCGTCCATGCCGGGGCCTCAGTCCTTGTGTGGAGTCGGGGCCGGAACCTGAGGATTCCTCTCCAGTGTTGCCATGGATCTTGGGGTGCTTCTGAGTCTCCCCAGGGGAGTCAGGCGTCGTCTCGTGTGGGGGCATGCACCTGCGCTTTCCTCCCGAGATGCAGCAGTAGTGTCACGCTTCCTGTCACGTGGATCAAGGGATCTGTGGCTTTCCCTCGAGGCTGTCCCTCGAGGCTTTCCCACGAGGCTTTCCCACAGGGCTGTGCCACGTGCCACCTTGGTGTGAGTCGATCCTCGGCGTGAAAGACGAGCCGGTGAAGGGAAAAGAGGTTCCTCTGGAATGGACTGAGACATCTGGGGGACTCTTGGAATGGGGGCACGACCCTGGAGTTCCTCTCGCCGTTCCTGTTGAGAGGGCCTCCTCTTGAGATGCGACGGGAACGCCGGGAACTCTTTCCCGAAGAAGCAGGGAAAGGATCCCTCATCTCGAGCTACGAGGCGGAAACGGGGCTCCTCTGGATGTGGGCGGGACCCTCGTGATACCTCTCGAGTGGAGACGGGTATGTCGGGGAACTTCTTGATTTACACCAAGGGTGTGAAGGACCCTTTCGAAGTTCCAGAGGTGAGGTGTGATCAGCCTCGAGACGCCTCAGCGGAAATGGGCCTCATCTCGCCTGGAGGGGAGAACCTCCTGGATTTTCTCGAGTTGCGGCAGGTCTTCTCGAGTTACGACGGGGACCTCAGGGACCCGCTCTGGTGGACTCAGGAAAGGCCAGACCCCATGCGAGTTACTAGGGGACCTCTCGGGATTCCTCTCCCGTCCATGCCGGGGCCTCAGTCCTTGTGTGGAGTCGGGGCCGGAACCTGAGGATTCCTCTCCAGTGTTGCCATGGATCTTGGGGTGCTTCTGAGTCTCCCCAGGGGAGTCAGGCCTCGTCTCGAGTAGGGGCATGCACGTGCGCATTCCTCGCGAGCTGCAGCAGTAGTGTCACGCTTCCTGTCACGTGGATCAAGGGTTCTGTGGCTTTCCCTCGAGGCTGTCCCTCGAGGCTTTCCCACGAGGCTTTCCCACAGGGCTGTGCCACGTGCCACCTTGGTGTGAGTCGATCCTCGGCGTGAAAGACGAGCCGGTGAAGGGAAAAGAGGTTCCTCTGGAATGGACTGAGACATCTGGGGGACTCTTGGAATGGTGGCACGACACTGGAGTTCCTCTCGCCGTTCCTGTTGAGAGGACCTCCTCTTGAGATGCGACGAGAACGCCGGGAACTCTTTCCCGACGAAGCAGGGAAAGGATCCCTCATCTCGAGCTACGAGGCGGAAACGGGGCTCCTCTGGATGTGGGCGGGACCCTCGTGATTCCTCTCGAGTGGAGACGGCTAGGTCGGGGAACTTCTTGATTTGCACCAAAGGTGTGAAGGACCCTTTGGAAGTTCCAGAGGTGAGGTGTGATCAGCCTCGAGACACCTCAGCGGAAATGGGCCTCATCTCGCCTGGAGGGAAGAACCTCCTGGATTTACTCGAGTTGCGGCAGGTCTTCTCGAGTTACGACGGGGACCTCAGCGACCCGCTCTGGTGGCCTCAGGAAAGGCCAGTCCCCATGCGAGTTGCTAGGGGACCTCTCGGGATTCCTCTCCCGTCCATGCCGGGGCCTCAGTCCTTGTGTGGAGTCGGGGCCGGAACCTGAGGATTCCTCTCCAGTGTTGCCATGGATCTTGGGGTGCTTCTGAGTCTCCCGAGGGGAGTCAGGCCTCGTCTCGAGTGGGGGCATGCACGTGCGCTTTCCTCCCGAGCTGCAGCAGTAGTGTCACGCTTCCTGTCACGTGGATCAAGGGATCTGTGGCTTTCCCTCGAGGCTGTCCCTCGAGGCTTTCCCACGAGGCTTTCCCACAGGGCTGTGCCACGTGCCACCTTGGTGGGAGTCGATCCTCGGCGTGAAAGACGAGCCGGTGAAGGGAAAAGAGGTTCCTCTGGAATGGACTGAGACATCTGGGGGACTCTTGGAATGGTGGCACGACCCTGGAGTTCCTATCGCCGTTCCTGTTGAGAGGGCCTCCTCTTGAGATGCGACGGGAACGCTGGGAACTCTTTCCCGACGAAGCAGGGAAAGGATCCCTCATCTCGAGCTACGAGGCGGAAACGGGGCTCCTCTGGATGTGGCCGGGACCCTCGTGATTCCTCTCGAGTGGAGACGGGTATGTCGGGGAACTTCTTGATTTGCACCAAGGGTGTGAAGGACCCTTTCGAAGTTCCAGAGGTGAGGTGTGATCAGCCTCGAGACGCCTCAGCGGAAATGGGCCTCATCTCGCCTGGAGGGGAGAACCTCCTGGATTTTCTCGAGTTGCGGCAGGTCTTCTCGAGTTACGACGGGGACCTCAGGGACCCGCTCTGGTGGCCTCAGGAAAGGCCAGACCCCATGCGAGTTGCTAGGGGACCTCTCGGGATTCCTCTCCCGTCCATGCCGGGGCCTCAGTCCTTGTGTGGAGTCGGGGCCGGAACCTGAGGATTCCTCTCCAGTGTTGCCATGGATCTTGGGGTGCTTCTGAGTCTCCCCAGGGGAGTCAGGCCTCGTCTCGAGTGGGGGCATGCACGTGCGCTTTCCTCCCGAGCTGCAGCAGTAGTGTCACGCTTCCTGTCACGTGGATCAAGGGATCTGTGGCTTTCCCTCGAGGCTGTCCCTCGAGGCTTTCCCACGAGGCTTTCCCACAGGGCTGTGCCACGTGCCACCTTGGTGGGAGTCGATCCTCGGCGTGAAAGACGAGCCGGTGAAGGGAAAAGAGGTTCCTCTGGAATGGACTGAGACATCTGGGGGACTCTTGGAATGGTGGCACGACCCTGGAGTTCCTCTCGCCGTTCCTGTTGAGAGGGCCTCCTCTTGAGATGCGACGGGAACGCCGGGAACTCTTTCCCGACGAAGCAGGGAAAGGATCCCTCATCTCGAGCTACGAGGCCGTAACGGGGCTCCTCTGGATGTGGGCGGGACCCTCGTGATTCCTCTCGAGTGGAGACGGGTATGTCGGGGAACTTCTTGATTTGCACCAAGGGTGTGAAGGATCCTTTCGAAGTTCCAGAGGTGAGGTGTGATCAGCCTCGAGACGCCTCAGCGGAAATGGGCCTCATCTCGCCTGGAGGGGAGAACCTCCTGGATTTTCTCGAGTTGCGGCAGGACTTCTCGAGTTACGACGGGGACCTCAGGGACCCGCTCTGGTGGCCTCAGTAAAGGCCAGTCCCCATGCGAGTTGCTAGGGGACCTCTCGGGATTCCTCTCCCGTCCATGCCGGGGCCTCAGTCCTTGTGTGGAGTCGGGGCCAGAACCTGAGGATTCCTCTCCAGTGTTGCCATGGATCTTGGGGTGCTTCTGAGTCTCCCCAGGGGAGTCAGGCCTCGTCTCGAGTGGGGGCATGCACGTGCGCTTTCCTCCCGAGCTTCAGCAGTAGTGTCACGCTTCCTGTCACGTTGATCAAGGGATCTGTGGCTTTCCCTCGAGGCTGTCCCTCGAGGCTTTCCCACGAGGCTTTCCCACAGGGCTGTGCCACGTGCCACCTTGGTGTGAGTCGATCCTCGGCGTGAAAGACGAGACGGTGAAGGGAAAAGAGGTTCCTCTGGAATGGACTGAGACATCTGGGGGACTCTTGGAATGGTGGCACGACCCTGGAGTTCCTCTCGCCGTTCCTGTTGAGAGGGCCTCCTCTTGAGATGCGACGGGAACGCCGGGAACTCTTTCCCGACGAAGCAGGGAAAGGATCCCTCATCTCGAGCTACGAGGCGGAAACGGGGCTCCTCTGGATGTGGGCGGGACCCTCGTGATTCCTCTCGAGTGGAGACGGGTATGTCGGGGAACTTCTTGATTTGCACCAAGGGTGTGAAGGACCCTTTCGAAGTTCCAGAGGTGAGGTGTGATCAGCCTCGAGACGCCTCAGCGGAAATGGGCCTCATCTCGCCTGGAGGGGCGAACCTCCTGGATTTTCTCGAGTTGCGGCAGGTCTTCTCGAGTTACGACGGGGACCTCAGGGACCCGCTATGGTGGCCTCAGGAAAGGCCAGTCCCCATGCGAGTTGCTAGGGGACCTCTCGGGATTCCTCTCCCGTCCATGCCGGGGCCTCAGTCCTTGTGTGGAGTCGGGGCCGGAACCTGAGGATTCCTCTCCAGTGTTGCCATGGATCTTGGGGTGCTTCTGAGTCTCCCCAGGGGAGTCAGGCGTCGTCTCGTGTGGGGGCATGCACGTGCGCTTTCCTCCCGAGATGCAGCAGTAGTGTCACGCTTCCTGTCACGTGGATCAAGGGATCTGTGGCTTTCCCTCGAGGCTGTCCCTCGAGGCTTTCCCACAAGGCTTTCCCACAGGGCTGTGCCACGTGCCACCTTGGTGTGAGTCGATCCTCGGCATGAAAGACGAGCCGGTGAAGGGAAAAGAGGTTCCTCTGGAATGGACTGAGACATCTGGGGGACTCTTGGAATGGTGGCACGACCCTGGAGTTCCTCTCGCCGTTCCTGTTGAGAGGGCCTCCTCTTGAGATGCGACGGGAACGCCGGGAACTCTTTCCCGACGAAGCAGGGAAAGGATCCCTCATCTCGAGCTACGAGGCGGAAACGGGGCTCCTCTGGATGTGGGCGGGACCCTCGTGATTCCTCTCGAGTGGAGACGGCTAGGTCGGGGAACTTCTTGATTTGCACCAAGGGTGTGAAGGACCCTTTCGAAGTTCCAGAGGTGAGGTGTGATCAGCCTCGAGACGCCTCAGAGGAAATGGGCCTCATCTCGCCTGGAGGGGAGAACCTCCTGGATTTTCTCGAGTTGCGGCAGGTCTTCTCGAGTTACGACGGGGACCTCAGGGACCCGCTCTGGTGGCCTCAGGAAAGGCCAGACCCCATGCGAGTTGCTAGGGGACCTCTCGGGATTCCTCTCCCGTCCATGCCGGGGCCTCAGTCCTTGTGTGGAGTCGGGGCCGGAACCTGAGGATTCCTCTCCAGTGTTGCCATGGATCTTGGGGTGCTTCTGAGTCTCCCCAGGGGAGTCAGGCCTCGTCTCGAGTGGGGGCATGCACGTGCGCTTTCCTCCCGAGCTGCAGCAGTAGTGTCACGCTTCCTGTCACGTGGATCAAGGGATCTGTGGCTTTCCCTCGAGGCTGTCCCTCGAGGCTTTCCCACGAGGCTTTCCCACAGGGCTGTGCCACGTGCCACCTTGGTGTGAGTCGATCCTCGGCGTGAAAGACGAGCCGGTGAAGGGAAAAGAGGTTCCTCTGGAATGGACTGAGACATCTGGGGGACTCTTGGAATGGTGGCACGACCCTGGAGTTCCTCTCGCCGTTCCTGTTGAGAGGGCCTCCTCTTGAGATGCGACGGGAACGCCGGGAACTCTTTCCCGACGAAGCAGGGAAAGGATCCCTCATCTCGAGCTACGAGGCGGAAACGGGGCTCCTCTGGATGTGGGCGGGACCCTCGTGAATCCTCTCGAGTGGAGACGGCTAGGTCGGGGAACTTCTTGATTTGCACCAAGGGTGTGAAGGAGCCTTTCGAAGTTCCAGAGGTGAGGTGTGATCAGCCTCGAGATGCCTCAGCGGAAATGGGCCTCATCTCGCCTGGAGGGGAGAACCTCCTGGATTTTCTCGAGTTGCGGCAGGTCTTCTCGAGTTACGACGGGGACCTCAGGGACCCGCTCTGGTGGCCTCAGGAAAGGCCAGTCCCCATGCGAGTTGCTAGGGGACCTCTCGGGATTCCTTTCCCGTCCATGCCGGGGCCTCAGTCCTTGTGTGGAGTCGGGGCCGGAACCTGAGGATTCCTCTCCAGTGTTGCCATGGATCTTGGGGTGCTTCTGAGTCTCCCCAGGGGAGTCAGGCCTCGTCTCGAGTGGGGGCATGCACGTGCGCTTTCCTCCCGAGCTGCAGCAGTAGTGTCACGCTTCCTGTCACGTGGATCAAGGGATCTGTGGCTTTCCCTCGAGGCTGTCCCTCGAGGCTTTCCCACGAGGCTTTCCCACAGGGCTGTGCCACGTGCCACCTTGGTGTGAGTCGATCCTCGGCGTGAAAGACGAGCCGGTGAAGGGAAAAGAGGTTCCTCTGGAATGGACTGAGACATCTGGGGGACTCTTGGAATGGTGGCACGACCCTGGAGTTCCTCTCGCCGTTCCTGTTGAGAGGGCCTCCTCTTGAGATGCGACGGGAACGCCGGGAACTCTTTCCCGACGAAGCAGGGAAAGGATCCCTCATCTCGAGCTACGAGGCGGAAACGGGGCTCCTCTGGATGTGGGCGGGACCCTCGTGATTCCTCTCGAGTGGAGACGGCTAGGTCGGGGAACTTCTTGATTTGCACCAAGGGTGTGAAGGAGCCTTTCGAAGTTCCAGAGGTGAGGTGTGATCAGCCTCGAGACGCCTCAGCGGAAATGGGCCTCATCTCGCCTGGAGGGGAGAACCTCCTGGATTTTCTCGAGTTGCGGCAGGTCTTCTCGAGTTACGACGGGGACCTCAGGGACCCGCTCTGGTGGCCTCAGGAAAGGCCAGTCCCCATGCGAGTTGCTAGGGGACCTCTCGGGATTCCTCTCCCGTCCATGCCGGGGCCTCAGTCCTTGTGTGGAGTCGGGGCCGGAACCTGAGGATTCCTCTCCAGTGTTGCCATGGATCTTGGGGTGCTTCTGAGTCTCCCCAGGGGAGTCAGGCCTCGTCTCGAGTGGGGGCATGCACGTGCGCTTTCCTCCCGAGCTGCAGCAGTAGTGTCACGCTTCCTGTCACGTGGATCAAGGGATCTGTGGCTTTCCCTCGAGGCTGTCCCTCGAGGCTTTCCCACGAGGCTTTCCCACAGGGCTGTGCCACGTGCCACCTTGGTGTGAGTCGATCCTCGGCGTGAAAGACGAGCCGGTGAAGGGAAAAGAGGTTCCTCTGGAATGGACTGAGACATCTGGGGGACTCTTGGAATGGTGGCACGACCCTGGAGTTCCTCTCGCCGTTCCTGTTGAGAGGGCCTCCTCTTGAGATGCGACGGGAACGCCGGGAACTCTTTCCCGACGAAGCAGGGAAAGGATCCCTCATCTCGAGCTACGAGGCGGAAACGGGGCTCCTCTGGATGTGGGCGGGACCCTCGTGATTCCTCTCGAGTGGAGACGGCTAGGTCGGGGAACTTCTTGATTTGCACCAAGGGTGTGAAGGAGCCTTTCGAAGTTCCAGAGGTGAGGTGTGATCAGCCTCGAGACGCCTCAGCGGAAATGGGCCTCATCTCGCCTGGAGGGGAGAACCTCCTGGATTTTCTCGAGTTGCGGCAGGTCTTCTCGAGTTACGACGGGGACCTCAGGGACCCGCTCTGGTGGCCTCAGGAAAGGCCAGTCCCCATGCGAGTTGCTAGGGGACCTCTCGGGATTCCTCTCCCGTCCATGCCGGGGCCTCAGTCCTTGTGTGGAGTCGGGGCCGGAACCTGAGGATTCCTCTCCAGTGTTGCCATGGATCTTGGGGTGCTTCTGAGTCTCCCCAGGGGAGTCAGGCCTCGTCTCGAGTGGGGGCATGCACGTGCGCTTTCCTCCCGAGCTGCAGCAGTAGTGTCACGCTTCCTGTCACGTGGATCAAGGGATCTGTGGCTTTCCCTCGAGGCTGTCCCTCGAGGCTTTCCCACGAGGCTTTCCCACAGAGCTGTGCCACGTGCCACCTTGGTGTGAGTCGATCCTCGGCGTGAAAGACGAGCCGGTGAAGGGAAAAGAGGTTCCTCTGGAATGGACTGAGACATCTGGGGGACTCTTGGAATGGTGGCACGACCCTGGAGTTCCTCTCGCCGTTCCCGTTGAGAGGGCCTCCTCTTGAGATGCGACGGGAACGCCGGGAACTCTTTCCCGACGAAGCAGGGAAAGGATCCCTCATCTCGAGCTACGAGGCGGAAACGGGGCTCCTCTAGATGTGGGCGGGACCCACGTGATTCCTCTCGAGTGGAGACGGCTAGGTCGGGGAACTTCTTGATTTGCACCAAGGGTGTGAAGGAGCCTTTCGAAGTTCCAGAGGTGAGGTGTGATCAGCCTCGAGACGCCTCAGCGGAAATGGGCCTCATCTCGCCTGGAGGGGAGAACCTCCTGGATTTTCTCGAGTTGCGGCCGGTCTTCTCGAGTTACGACGGGGACCTCAGGGACCCGCTCTGGTGGCCTCAGGAAAGGCCAGTCCCCATGCGAGTTGCTAGGGGACCTCTCGGGATTTCTCTCCCGTCCATGCCGGGGCCTTAGTCCTTGTGTGGAGTCGGGGCCGGAACCTGAGGATTCCTCTCCAGTGTTGCCATGGATCTTGGGGTGCTTCTGAGTCTCCCCAGGGGAGTCAGGCCTCGTCTCGAGTGGGGGCATGCACGTGCGCTTTCCTCCCGAGCTGCAGCAGTAGTGTCACGCTTCCTGTCACGTGGATCAAGGGATCTGTGGCTTTCCCTCGAGGCTGCCCTCGAGGCTTTCCCACGAGGCTTTCCCACAGGGCTGTGCCACGTGTCACCTTGGTGTGAGTCGATCCTCGGCGTGAAAGACGAGCCGGTGAAGGGAAAAGAGGTTCCTCTGGAATGGACTGAGATATCTGGGGGACTCTTGGAATGGTGACACGACCCTGGAGTTCCTCTCGCCGTTCCTGTTGAGAGGGCCTCCTCTTGAGATGCGACGGGAACGCCGGGAACACTTTCCCGACGAAGCAGGGAAACGATCCCTCAACTCGAGCTACGAGGCGGAAACGGGGCTGCTCTGGATGTGGGCGGGACCCTCGTGATTCCTCTCGAGTGGAGACGGCTAGGTCGGGGAACTTCTTGATTTGCACCAAGGGTGTGAAGGACCCTTTCGAAGTTCCCGAGGTGAGGTGTGATCAGCCTCGAGACGCCTCAGCGGAAATGGGCCTCATCTCGCCTGGAGGGGAGAACCTCCTGGATTTTCTCGAGTTGCGGCAGGTCTTCTCGAGTTACGACGGGGACATCAGCGACCCGCTCTGGTGGCCTCAGGAAAGGCCAGTCCCCATGCGAGTTGCTAGGGGACCTCTCGGGATTCCTCTCCCGTCCATGCCGGGGCCTCATTCCTTGTGTGGATTCGGGGCCGGAACCTGAGGATTCCTCTCCAGTGTTGCCATGGATCTTGGGGTGCTTCTGAGTCTCCCCAGGGGAGTCAGGCCTCGTCTCGAGTGGGGGCATGCACGTGCGCTTTCCTCCCGAGCTGCAGCAGTAGTGTCACGCTTCCTGTCAGGTGGATCAAGGGATCTGTGGCTTTCCCTCGAGGCTGTCCCTCGAGGCTTTCCCACGAGGCTTTCCCACAGGGCTGTGCCACGTGCCACCTTGGTGTGAGTCGATCCTCGGCGTGAAAGACGAGCCGGTGAAGGGAAAAGAGGTTCCTCTGGAATGGACTGAGACATCTGGGGGACTCTTGGAATGGTGGCACGACCCTGGAGTTCCTCTCGCCGTTCCTGTTGAGAGGGCCTCCTCTTGAGATGCGACGGGAACGCCGGGAACTCTTTCCCGACGAAGCAGGGAAAGGATCCCTCATCTCGAGCTACGAGGCGGAAACGGGGCTCCTCTGGATGTGGGCGGGACCCTCGTGATTCCTCTCGAGTGGAGACGGCTAGGTCGGGGAACTTCTTGATTTGCACCAAGGGTGTGAAGGAGCCTTCCGAAGTTCCAGAGGTGAGGTGTGATCAGCCTCGAGACGCCTCAGCGGAAATGGGCCTCATCTCGCCTGGAGGGGAGAACCTCCTGGATTTTCTCGAGTTGCGGCAGGTCTTCTCGAGTTACGACGGGGACCTCAGGGACCCGCTCTGGTGGCCTCAGGAAAGGCCAGTCCCCATGCGAGTTGCTAGGGGACCTCTCGGGATTCCTCTCCCGTCCATGCCGGGGCCTCAGTCCTTGTGTGGAGTCGGGGCCGGAACCTGAGGATTCCTCTCCAGTGTTGCCATGGATCTTGGGGTGCTTCTGAGTCTCCCCAGGGGAGTCAGGCCTCGTCTCGAGTGGGGGCATGCACGTGCGCTTTCCTCCCGAGCTGCAGCAGTAGTGTCACGCTTCCTGTCACGTGGATCAAGGGATCTGTGGCTTTCCCTCGAGGCTGTCCCTCGAGGCTTTCCCACGAGGCTTTCCCACAGGGCTGTGCCACGTGCCACCTTGGTGTGAGTCGATCCTCGGCGTGAAAGACGAGCCGGTGAAGGGAAAAGAGGTTCCTCTGGAATGGACTGAGACATCTGGGGGACTCTTGGAATGGTGGCACGACCCTGGAGTTCCTCTCGCCGTTCCTGTTGAGAGGGCCTCCTCTTGAGATGCGACGGGAACGCCGGGAACTCTTTCCCGACGAAGCAGGGAAAGGATCCCTCATCTCGAGCTACGAGGCGGAAACGGGGCTCCTCTGGATGTGGGCGGGACCCTCGTGATTCCTCTCGAGTGGAGACGGCTAGGTCGGGGAACTTCTTGATTTGCACCAAGGGTGTGAAGGAGCCTTTCGAAGTTCCAGAGGTGAGGTGTGATCAGCCTCGAGACGCCTCAGCGGAAATGGGCCTCATCTCGCCTGGAGGGGAGAACCTCCTGGATTTTCTCGAGTTGCGGCAGGTCTTCTCGAGTTACGACGGGGACCTCAGGGACCCGCTCTGGTGGCCTCAGGAAAGGCCAGTCCCCATGCGAGTTGCTAGGGGACCTCTCGGGATTCCTCTCCCGTCCATGCCGGGGCCTCAGTCCTTGTGTGGAGTCGGGGCCGGAACCTGAGGATTCCTCTCCAGTGTTGCCATGGATCTTGGGGTGCTTCTGAGTCTCCCCAGGGGAGTCAGGCCTCGTCTCGAGTGGGGGCATGCACGTGCGCTTTCCTCCCGAGCTGCAGCAGTAGTGTCACGCTTCCTGTCACGTGGATCAAGGGATCTGTGGCTTTCCCTCGAGGCTGTCCCTCGAGGCTTTCCCACGAGGCTTTCCCACAGGGCTGTGCCACGTGCCACCTTGGTGTGAGTCGATCCTCGGCGTGAAAGACGAGCCGGTGAAGGGAAAAGAGGTTCCTCTGGAATGGACTGAGACATCTGGGGGACTCTTGGAATGGTGGCACGACCCTGGAGTTCCTCTCGCCGTTCCTGTTGAGAGGGCCTCCTCTTGAGATGCGACGGGAACGCCGGGAACTCTTTCCCGACGAAGCAGGGAAAGGATCCCTCATCTCGAGCTACGAGGCGGAAACGGGGCTCCTCTGGATGTGGGCGGGACCCTCGTGATTCCTCTCGAGTGGAGACGGCTAGGTCGGGGAACTTCTTGATTTGCACCAAGGGTGTGAAGGAGCCTTTCGAAGTTCCAGAGGTGAGGTGTGATCAGCCTCGAGACGCCTCAGCGGAAATGGGCCTCATCTCGCCTGGAGGGGAGAACCTCCTGGATTTTCTCGAGTTGCGGCAGGTCTTCTCGAGTTACGACGGGGACCTCAGGGACCCGCTCTGGTGGCCTCAGGAAAGGCCAGTCCCCATGCGAGTTGCTAGGGGACCTCTCGGGATTCCTCTCCCGTCCATGCCGGGGCCTCAGTCCTTGTGTGGAGTCGGGGCCGGAACCTGAGGATTCCTCTCCAGTGTTGCCATGGATCTTGGGGTGCTTCTGAGTCTCCCCAGGGGAGTCAGGCCTCGTCTCGAGTGGGGGCATGCACGTGCGCTTTCCTCCCGAGCTGCAGCAGTAGTGTCACGCTTCCTGTCACGTGGATCAAGGGATCTGTGGCTTTCCCTCGAGGCTGTCCCTCGAGGCTTTCCCACGAGGCTTTCCCACAGGGCTGTGCCACGTGCCACCTTGGTGTGAGTCGATCCTCGGCGTGAAAGACGAGCCGGTGAAGGGAAAAGAGGTTCCTCTGGAATGGACTGAGACATCTGGGGGACTCTTGGAATGCTGGCACGACCCTGGAGTTCCTCTCGCCGTTCCTGTTGAGAGGGCCTCCTCTTGAGATGCGACGGGAACGCCGGGAACTCTTTCCCGACGAAGCAGGGAAAGGATCCCTCATCTCGAGCTACGAGGCGGAAACGGGGCTCCTCTGGATGTGGGCGGGACCCTCGTGATTCCTCTCGAGTGGAGACGGCTAGGTCGGGGAACTTCTTGATTTGCACCAAGGGTGTGAAGGAGCCTTTCGAAGTTCCAGAGGTGAGGTGTGATCAGCCTCGAGACGCCTCAGCGGAAATGGGCCTCATCTCGCCTGGAGGGGAGAACCTCCTGGATTTTCTCGAGTTGCGGCAGGTCTTCTCGAGTTACGACGGGGACCTCAGGGACCCGCTCTGGTGGCCTCAGGAAAGGCCAGTCCCCATGCGAGTTGCCAGGGGACCTCTCGGGATTCCTCTCCCGTCCATGCCGGGGCCTCAGTCCTTGTGTGGAGTCGGGGCCGGAACCTGAGGATTCCTCTCCAGTGTTGCCATGGATCTTGGGGTGCTTCTGAGTCTCCCCAGGGGAGTCAGGCCTCGTCTCGAGTGGGGGCATGCACGTGCGCTTTCCTCCCGAGCTGCAGCAGTAGTGTCACGCTTCCTGTCACGTGGATCAAGGGATCTGTGGCTTTCCCTCGAGGCTGTCCCTCGAGGCTTTCCCACGAGGCTTTCCCACAGGGCTGTGCCACGTGCCACCTTGGTGTGAGTCGATCCTCGGCGTGAAAGACGAGCCGGTGAAGGGAAAAGAGGTTCCTCTGGAATGGACTGAGACATCTGGGGGACTCTTGGAATGGTGGCACGACCCTGGAGTTCCTCTCGCCGTTCCTGTTGAGAGGGCCTCCTCTTGAGATGCGACGGGAACGCCGGGAACTCTTTCCCGACGAAGCAGGGAAAGGATCCCTCATCTCGAGCTACGAGGCGGAAACGGGGCTCCTCTGGATGTGGGCGGGACCCTCGTGATTCCTCTCGAGTGGAGACGGCTAGGTCGGGGAACTTCTTGATTTGCACCAAGGGTGTGAAGGAGCCTTTCGAAGTTCCAGAGGTGAGGTGTGATCAGCCTCGGGACGCCTCAGCGGAAATGGGCCTCATCTCGCCTGGAGGGGAGAACCTCCTGGATTTTCTCGAGTTGCGGCAGGTCTTCTCGAGTCACGACGGGGACCTCAGGGACCCGCTCTGGTGGCCTCAGGAAAGGCCAGTCCCCATGCGAGTTGCTAGGGGACCTCTCGGGATTCCTCTCCCGTCCATGCCGGGGCCTCAGTCCTTGTGTGGAGTCGGGGCCGGAACCTGAGGATTCCTCTCCAGTGTTGCCATGGATCTTGGGGTGCTTCTGAGTCTCCCCAGGGGAGTCAGGCCTCGTCTCGAGTGGGGGCATGCACGTGCGCTTTCCTCCCGAGCTGCAGCAGTAGTGTCACGCTTCCTGTCACGTGGATCAAGGGATCTGTGGCTTTCCCTCGAGGCTGTCCCTCGAGGCTTTCCCACGAGGCTTTCCCACAGGGCTGTGCCACGTGCCACCTTGGTGTGAGTCGATCCTCGGCGTGAAAGACGAGCCGGTGAAGGGAAAAGAGGTTCCTCTGGAATGGACTGAGACATCTGGGGGACTCTTGGAATGGTGGCACGACCCTGGAATTCCTCTCGCCGTTCCTGTTGAGAGGGCCTCCCCTTGAGATGCGACGGGAACGCCGGGAACTCTTTCCCGACGAAGCAGGGAAAGGATCCCTCATCTCGAGCTACGAGGCGGAAACGGGGCTCCTCTGGATGTGGGCGGGACCCTCGTGATTCCTCTCGAGTGGAGACGGCTAGGTCGGGGAACTTCTTGATTTGCACCAAGGGTGTGAAGGAGCCTTTCGAAGTTCCAGAGGTGAGGTGTGATCAGCCTCGAGATGCCTCAGCGGAAATGGGCCTCATCTCGCCTGGAGGGGAGAACCTCCTGGATTTTCTCGAGTTGCGGCAGGTCTTCTCGAGTTACGACGGGGACCTCAGGGACCCGCGCTGGTGGCCTCAGGAAAGGCCAGTCCCCATGCGAGTTGCTAGGGGACCTCTCGGGATTCCTCTCCCGTCCATGCCGGGGCCTCAGTCCTTGTGTGGAGTCGGGGCCGGAACCTGAGGATTCCTCTCCAGTGTTGCCATGGATCTTGGGGTGCTTCTGAGTCTCCCCAGGGGAGTCAGGCCTCGTCTCGAGTGGGGGCATGCACGTGCGCTTTCCTCCCGAGCTGCAGCAGTAGTGTCACGCTTCCTGTCACGTGGATCAAGGGATCTGTGGCTTTCCCTCGAGGCTGTCCCTCGAGGCTTTCCCACGAGGCTTTCCCACAGGGCTCTGCCACGTGCCACCTTGGTGTGAGTCGATCCTCGGCGTGAAAGACGAGCCGGTGAAGGGAAAAGAGGTTCCTCTGGAATGGACTGAGACATCTGGGGGACTCTTGGAATGGTGGCACGACCCTGGAGTTCCTCTCGCCGTTCCTGTTGAGAGGGCCTCCTCTTGAGATGCGACGGGAACGCCGGGAACTCTTTCCCGACGAAGCAGGGAAAGGATCCCTCATCTCGAGCTACGAGGCGGAAACGGGGCTCCTCTGGATGTGGGCGGGACCCTCGTGATTCCTCTCGAGTGGAGACGGGTATGTCGGGGAACTTCTTGATTTGCACCAAGGGTGTGAAGGAGCCTTTCGAAGTTCCAGAGGTGAGGTGTGATCAGCCTCGAGACGCCTCAGCGGAAATGGGCCTCATCTCGCCTGGAGGGGAGAACCTCCTGGATTTTCTCGAGTTGCGGCAGGTCTTCTCGAGTTACGACGGGGACCTCAGGGACCCGCTCTGGTGGCCTCAGGAAAGGCCATTCCCCATGCGAGTTGCTAGGGGACCTCTCGGGATTCCTCTCCCGTCCATGCCGGGGCCTCAGTCCTTGTGTGGAGTCGGGGCCGGAACCTGAGGATTCCTCTCCAGTGTTGCCATGGATCTTGGGGTGCTTCTGAGTCTCCCCAGGGGAGTCAGGCGTCGTCTCGAGTGGGGGCATGCACGTGCGCTTTCCTCCCGAGCTGCAGCAGTAGTGTCACGCTTCCTGTCACGTGGATCAAGGGATCTGTGGCTTTCCCTCGAGGCTGTCCCTCGAGGCTTTCCCACGAGGCTTTCCCACAAGGCTGTGCCACGTGCCACCTTGGTGTGAGTCGATCCTCGGCGTGAAAGACGAGCCGGTGAAGGGAAAAGAGGTTCCTCTGGAATGGACTGAGACATCTGGGGGACTCTTGGAATGCTGGCACGACCCTGGAGTTCCTCTCGCCGTTCCTGTTGAGAGGGCCTCCTCTTGAGATGCGACGGGAACGCCGGGAACTCTTTCCCGACGAAGCAGGGAAAGGATCCCTCATCTCGAGCTACGAGGCGGAAATGGGGCTCCTCTGGATGTGGGCGGGACCCTCGTGATTCCTCTCGAGTGGAGACGGGTATGTCGGGGAACTTCTTGATTTGCACCAAGGGTGTGAAGGAGCCTTTCGAAGTTCCAGAGGTGAGGTGTGATCAGCCTCGGGACGCCTCAGCGGAAATGGGCCTCATCTCGCCTGGAGGGGAGAACCTCCTGGATTTTCTCGAGTTGCGGCAGGTCTTCTCGAGTTACGACGGGGACCTCAGGGACCCGCTCTGGTGGCCTCAGGAAAGGCCAGTCCCCATGCGAGTTGCTAGGGGACCTCTCGGGATTCCTCTCCCGTCCATGCCGGGGCCTCAGTCCTTGTGTGGAGTCGGGGCCGGAACCTGAGGATTCCTCTCCAGTGTTGCCATGGATCTTGGGGTGCTTCTGAGTCTCCCCAGGGGAGTCAGGCCTCGTCTCGAGTGGGGGCATGCACGTGCGCTTTCCTCCCGAGCTGCAGCAGTAGTGTCACGCTTCCTGTCACGTGGATCAAGGGATCTGTGGCTTTCCCTCGAGGCTGTCCCTCGAGGCTTTCCCACGAGGCTTTCCCACAGGGCTGTGCCACGTGCCACCTTGGTGTGAGTCGATCCTCGGCGTGAAAGACGAGCCGGTGAAGGGAAAAGAGGTTCCTCTGGAATGGACTGAGACATCTGGGGGACTCTTGGAATGGTGGCACGACCCTGGAGTTCCTCTCGCCGTTCCTGTTGAGAGGGCCTCCTCTTGAGATGCGACGGGAACGCCGGGAACTCTTTCCCGACGAAGCAGGGAAAGGATCCCTCATCTCGAGCTACGAGGCGGAAACGGGGCTCCTCTGGATGTGGGCGGGACCCTCGTGATTCCTCTCGAGTGGAGACGGCTAGGTCGGGGAACTTCTTGATTTGCACCAAGGGTGTGAAGGACCCTTTCGAAGTTCCAGAGGTGAGGTGTGATCAGCCTCGAGACGCCTCAGCGGAAATGGGCCTCATCTCGCCTGGAGGGGAGAACCTCCTGGATTTTCTCGAGTTGCGGCAGGTCTTCTCGAGTTACGACGGGGACCTCAGGGACCCGCTCTGGTGGCCTCAGGAAAGGCCAGTCCCCATGCGAGTTGCTCGGGGACCTCTCGGGATTCCTCTCCCGTCCATGCCGGGGCCTCAGTCCTTGTGTGGAGTCGGGGCCGGAACCTGAGGATTCCTCTCCAGTGTTGCCATGGATCTTGGGGTGCTTCTGAGTCTCCCCAGGGGAGTCAGGCCTCGTCTCGAGTGGGGGCATGCACGTGCGCTTTCCTCCCGAGCTGCAGGAGTAGTGTCACGCTTCCTGTCACGTGGATCAAGGGATCTGTGGCTTTCCCTCGAGGCTGTCCCTCGAGGCTTTCCCACGAGGCTTTCCCACAGGGCTCTGCCACGTGCCACCTTGGTGTGAGTAGATCCTCGGCGTGAAAAACGAGCCGGTGAAGGGAAAAGAGCTTCCTCTGGAATGGACTGAGACATCTGGGGGACTCTTGGAATGGTGGCACGACCCTGGAGTTCCTCTCGCCGTTCCTGTTGAGAGGGCCTCCTCTTGAGATGCGACGGGAACGCCGGGAACTCTTTCCCGACGAAGCAGGGAAAGGATCCCTCATCTCGAGCTACGAGGCGGAAACGGGGCTCCTCTGGATGTGGGCGGGACCCTCGTAATTCCTCTCGAGTGGAGACGGCTAGGTCGGGGAACTTCTTGATTTGCACCAAGGGTGTGAAGGAGCCTTTCGAAGTTCCAGAGGGGAGGTGTGATCAGCCTCGAGACGCCTCAGCAGAAATGGGCCTCATCTCGCCTGGAGGGGAGAACCTCCTGGATTTTCTCGAGTTGCGGCAGGTCTTCTCGAGTTACGACGGGGACCTCAGGGACCCGCTCTGGTGGCCTCAGGAAAGGCCAGTCCCCATGCGAGTTGCTAGGGGACCTCTCGGGATTCCTCTCCCGTCCATGCCGGGGCCTCAGTCCTTGTGTGGAGTCGGGGCCGGAACCTGAGGATTCCTCTCCAGTGTTGCCATGGATCTTGGGGTGCTTCTGAGTCTCCCCAGGGGAGTCAGGCCTCGTCTCGAGTGGGGGCATGCACGTGCGCTTTCCTCCCGAGCTGCAGCAGTAGTGTCACGCTTCCTGTCACGTGGATCAAGGGATCTGTGGCTTTCCCTCGAGGCTGTCCCTCGAGGCTTTCCCACGAGGCTTTCCCACAGGGCTGTGCCACGTGCCACCTTGGTGTGAGTCGATCCTCGGCGTGAAAGACGAGCCGGTGAAGGGAAAAGAGGTTCCTCTGGAATGGACTGAGACATCTGGGGGACTCTTGGAATGGTGGCACGACCCTGGAGTTCCTCTCGCCGTTCCTGTTGAGAGGGCCTCCTCTTGAGACGCGACGGGAACGCCGGGAACTCTTTCCCGACGAAGCAGGGAAAGGATCCCTCATCTCGAGCTACGAGGCGGAAACGGGGCTCCTCTGGATGTGGGCGGGACCCTCGTGATTCCTCTCGAGTGGAGACGGGTATGTCGGGGAACTTCTTGATTTGCACCAAGGGTGTGTAGGAGCCTTTCGAAGTTCCAGAGGTGAGGTGTGATCAGCCTCGAGACGCCTCAGCGGAAATGGGCCTCATCTCGCCTGGAGGGGAGAAACTCCTGGATTTTCTCCAGTTGCGGCAGGTCTTCTCGAGTTACGACGGGGACCTCAGGGACCCGCTCTGGTGGCCTCAGGAAAGGCCAGTCCCCATGCGAGTTGCTAGGGGACCTCTCGGGATTCCTCTCCCGTCCATGCCGGGGCCTCAGTCCTTGTGTGGAGTCGGGGCCGGAACCTGAGGATTCCTCTCCAGTGTTGCCATGGATCTTGGGGTGCTTCTGAGTCTCCCCAGGGGAGTCAGGCCTCGTCTCGAGTGGGGGCATGCACGTGCGCTTTCCTCCCGAGCTGCAGCAGTAGTGTCACGCTTCCTGTCACGTGGATCAAGGGATCTGTGGCTTTCCCTCGAGGCTGTCCCTCGAGGCTTTCCCACGAGGCTTTCCCACAGGGCTGTGCCACGTGCCACCTTGGTGTGAGTCGATCCTCGGCGTGAAAGACGAGCCGGTGAAGGGAAAAGAGGTTCCTCTGGAATGGACTGAGACATCTGGGGGACTCTTGGAATGGTGGCACGACCCTGGAGTTCCTCTCGCCGTTCCTGTTGAGAGGGCCTCCTCTTGAGATGCGACGGGAACGCCGGGAACTCTTTCCCGACGAAGCAGGGAAAGGATCCCTCATCTCGAGGTACGAGGCGGAAACGGGGCTCCTCTGGATGTGGGCGGGTCCCTCGTGATTCCTCTCGAGTGGAGACGGCTAGGTCGGGGAACTTCTTGATTTGCACCAAGGGTGTGAAGGAGCCTTTCGAAGTTCCAGAGGTGAGGTGTGATCAGCCTCGAGACGCCTCAGCGGAAATGGGCCTCATCCCGCCTGGAGGGGAGAACCTCCTGGATTTTCTCGAGTTGGGGCAGGTCTTCTCGAGTTACGACGGGGACCTCAGGGACCCGCTCTGGTGGCCTCAGGAAAGGCCAGTCCCCATGCGAGTTGCTAGGGGACCTCTCGGGATTCCTCTCCCGTCCATGCCGGGGCCTCAGTCCTTGTGTGGAGTCGGGGCCGGAACCTGAGGATTCCTCTCCAGTGTTGCCATGGATCTTGGGGTGCTTCTGAGTCTCCCCAGGGGAGTCAGGCCTCGTCACGAGTGGGGGCATGCACGTGCGCTTTCCTCCCGAGCTGCAGCAGTAGTGTCACGCTTCCTGTCACGTGGATCAAGGGATCTGTGGCTTTCCCTCGAGGCTGTCCCTCGAGGCTTTCCCACGAGGCTTTCCCACAGGGCTGTGCCACGTGCCACCTTGGTGTGAGTCGATCCTCGGCGTGAAAGACGAGCCGGTGAAGGGAAAAGAGGTTCCTCTGGAATGGACTGAGACATCTGGGGGACTCTTGGAATGGTGGCACGACCCTGGAGTTCCTCTCGCCGTTCCTGTTGAGAGGGCCTCCTCTTGAGATGCGACGGGAACGCCGGGAACTCTTTCCCGACGAAACAGGGAAAGGATCCCTCATCTCGAGCTACGAGGCGGAAACGGGGCTCCTCTGGATGTGGGCGGGACCCTCGTGATTCCTCTCGAGTGGAGACGGCTGGGTCGGGGAACTTCTTGATTTGCACCAAGGGTGTGAAGGAGCCTTTCGAAGTTCCAGAGGTGAGGTGTGATCAGCCTCGAGACGCCTCAGCGGAAATGGGCCTCATCTCGCCTGGAGGGGAGAACCTCCTGGATTTTCTCGAGTTGCGGCAGGTCTTCTCGAGTTACGACGGGGACCTCAGGGACCCGCTCTGGTGGCCTCAGGAAAGGCCAGTCCCCATGCGAGTTGCTAGGGGACCTCTCGGGATTCCTCTCCCGTCCATGCCGGGGCCTCAGTCCTTGTGTGGAGTCGGGGCCGGAACCTGAGGATTCCTCTCCAGTGTTGCCATGGATCTTGGGGTGCTTCTGAGTCTCCCCAGGGGAGTCAGGCCTCGTCTCGAGTGGGGGCATGCACGTGCGCTTTCCTCCCGAGCTGCAGCAGTAGTGTCACGCTTCCTGTCACGTGGATCAAGGGATCTGTGGCTTTCCCTCGAGGCTGTCCCTCGAGGCTTTCCCACGAGGCTTTCCCACAGGGCTGTGCCACGTGCCACCTTGGTGTGAGTCGATCCTCGGCGTGAAAGACGAGCCGGTGAAGGGAAAAGAGGTTCCTCTGGAATGGACTGAGACATCTGGGGGACTCTTGGAATGGTGGCACGACCCTGGAGTTCCTCTCGCCGTTCCTGTTGAGAGGGCCTCCTCTTGAGACGCGACGGGAACGCCGGGAACTCTTTCCCGACGAAGCAGGGAAAGGATCCCTCATCTCGAGCTACGAGGCGGAAACGGGGCTCCTCTGGATGTGGGCGGGACCCTCGTGATTCCTCTCGAGTGGAGACGGCTAGGTCGGGGAACTTCTTGATTTGCACCAAGGGTGTGAAGGAGCCTTTCGAAGTTCCAGAGGTGAGGTGTGATCAGCCTCGAGACGCCTCAGCGGAAATGGGCCTCATCTCGCCTGGAGGGGAGAACCTCCCGGATTTTCTCGAGTTGCGGCAGGTCTTCTCGAGTTACGACGGCGACCTCAGGGACCCGCTCTGGTGGCCTCAGGAAAGGCCAGGCCCCATGCGAGTTGCTAGGGGACCTCTCGGGATTCCTCTCCCGTCCATGCCGGGGCCTCAGTCCTTGTGTGGAGTCGGGGCCGGAACCTGAGGATTCCTCTCCAGTGTTGCCATGGATCTTGGGGTGCTTCTGAGTCTCCCCAGGGGAGTCAGGCCTCGTCTCGAGTGGGGGCATGCACGTGCACTTTCCTCCCGACCTGCAGCAGTAGTGTCACGCTTCCTGTCACGTGGATCAAGGGATCTGTGGCTTTCCCTCGAGGCTGTCCCTCGAGGCTTTCCCACGAGGCTTTCCCACAGGGCTGTGCCACGTGCCACCTTGGTGTGAGTCGATCCTCGGCGTGAAAGACGAGCCGGTGAAGGGAAAAGAGGTTCCTCTGGAATGGACTGAGACATCTGGGGGACTCTTGGAATGGTGGCACGACCCTGGAGTTCCTCTCGCCGTTCCTGTTGAGAGGGCCTCCTCTTGAGATGCGACGGGAACGCCGGGAACTCTTTCCCGACGAAGCAGGGAAAGGATCCCTCATCTCGAGCTACGAGGCGGAAACGGGGCTCCTCTGGATGTGGGCGGGACCCTCGTGATTCCTCTCGAGTGGAGACGGCTGGGTCGGGGAACTTCTTGATTTGCACCAAGGGTGTGAAGGACCCTTTCGAAGTTCCAGAGGTGAGGTGTGATCAGCCTCGAGACGCCTCAGCGGAAATGGGCCTCATCTCGCCTGGAGGGGAGAACCTCCCGGATTTTCTCGAGTTGCGGCAGGTCTTCTCGAGTTACGACGGCGACCTCAGGGACCCGCTCTGGTGGCCTCAGGAAAGGCCAGGCCCCATGCGAGTTGCTAGGGGACCTCTCGGGATTCCTCTCCCGTCCATGCCGGGGCCTCAGTCCTTGTGTGGAGTCGGGGCCGGAACCTGAGGATTCCTCTCCAGTGTTGCCATGGATCTTGGGGTGCTTCTGAGTCTCCCCAGGGGAGTCAGGCCTCGTCTCGAGTGGGGGCATGCACGTGCACTTTCCTCCCGACCTGCAGCAGTAGTGTCACGCTTCCTGTCACGTGGATCAAGGGATCTGTGGCTTTCCCTCGAGGCTGTCCCTCGAGGCTTTCCCACGAGGCTTTCCCACAGGGCTGTGCCACGTGCCACCTTGGTGTGAGTCGATCCTCGGCGTGAAAGACGAGCCGGTAAGGGAAAAGAGGTTCCTCTGGAATGGACTGAGACATCTGGGGGACTCTTGGAATGGTGGCACGACCCTGGAGTTCCTCTCGCCGTTCCTGTTGAGAGGGCCTCCTCTTGAGATGCGACGGGAACGCCGGGAACTCTTTCCCGACGAAGCAGGGAAAGGATCCCTCATCTCGAGCTACGAGGCGGAAACGGGGCTCCTCTGGATGTGGGCGGGACCCTCGTGATTCCTCTCGAGTGGAGACGGCTAGGTCGGGGAACTTCTTGATTTGCACCAAGGGTGTGAAGGACCCTTTCGAAGTTCCAGAGGTGAGGTGTGATCAGCCTCGAGACGCCTCAGTGGAAATGGGCGTCATCTCGCCTGGAGGGGAGAACCTCCTGGATTTCCTCGAGTTGCGGCAGGTCTTCTCGAGTTACGACGGGGACCTCAGGGACCCGCTCTGGTGGCCTCAGGAAAGGCCAGTCCCCATGCGAGTTGCTAGGGGACCTCTCGGGATTCCTCTCCCGTCCATGCCGGGGCCTCAGTCCTTGTGTGGAGTCGGGGCCGGAACCTGAGGATTCCTCTCCAGTGTTGCCATGGATCTTGGGGTGCTTCTGAGTCTCCCCAGGGGAGTCAGGCCTCGTCTCGAGTGGGGGCATGCACGTGCGCTTTCCTCCCGACCTGCAGCAGTAGTGTCACGCTTCCTGTCACGTGGATCAAGGGATCTGTGGCTTTCCCTCGAGGCTGTCCCTCGAGGCTTTCCCACGAGGCTTTCCCACAGGGCTGTGCCACGTGCCACCTTGGTGTGAGTCGATCCTCGGCGTGAAAGACGAGCCGGTGAAGGGAAAAGAGGTTCCTCTGGAATGGACTGAGACATCTGGGGGACTCTTGGAATGGTGGCACGACCCTGGAGTTCCTCTCGCCGTTCCTGTTGAGAGGGCCTCCTCTTGAGATGCGACGGGAACGCCGGGAACTCTTTCCCGACGAAGCAGGGAAAGGATCCCTCATCTCGAGCTACGAGGCGGAAACGGGGCTCCTCTGGATGTGGGCGGGACCCTCGTGATTCCTCTCGAGTGGAGACGGGTATGTCGGGGAACTTCTTGATTTGCACCAAGGGTGTGAAGGACCCTTTCGAAGTTCCAGAGGTGAGGTGTGATCAGCCTCGAGACGCCTCAGCGGAAATGGGCCTCATCTCGCCTGGAGGGGAGAACCTCCCGGATTTTCTCGAGTTGCGGCAGGTCTTCTCGAGTTACGACGGCGACCTCAGGGACCCGCTCTGGTGGCCTCAGGAAAGGCCAGGCCCCATGCGAGTTGCTAGGGGACCTCTCGGGATTCCTCTCCCGTCCATGCCGGGGCCTCAGTCCTTGTGTGGAGTCGGGGCCGGAACCTGAGGATTCCTCTCCAGTGTTGCCATGGATCTTGGGGTGCTTCTGAGTCTCCCCAGGGGAGTCAGGCCTCGTCTCGAGTGGGGGCATGCACGTGCACTTTCCTCCCGACCTGCAGCAGTAGTGTCACGCTTCCTGTCACGTGGATCAAGGGATCTGTGGCTTTCCCTCGAGGCTGTCCCTCGAGGCTTTCCCACGAGGCTTTCCCACAGGGCTGTGCCACGTGCCACCTTGGTGTGAGTCGATCCTCGGCGTGAAAGACGAGCCGGTGAAGGGAAAAGAGGTTCCTCTGGAATGGACTGAGACATCTGGGGGACTCTTGGAATGCTGGCTCGACCCTGGAGTTAGTCTCGCCGTTCCTGTTGAGAGGGCCTCCTCTTGAGATGCGACGGGAACGCCGGGAACTCTTTCCCGACGAAGCAGGGAAAGGATCCCTCATCTCGAGCTACGAGGCGGAAACGGGGCTCCTCTGGATGTGGGCGGGACCCTCGTGATTCCTCTCGAGTGGAGACGGGTATGTCGGGGAACTTCTTGATTTGCACCAAGGGTGTGAAGGACCCTTTTGAAGTTCCAGAGGTGAGATGTGATCAGCCTCGAGACGCCTCAGCGGAAATGGGCCTCATCTCGCCTGGAGGGGAGAACCTCCTGGATTTTCTCGAGTTGCGGCAGGTCTTCTCGAGTTACGACGGGGACCTCAGGGACCCGCTCTGGTGGCCTCAGGAAAGGCCAGTCCCCATGCGAGTTGCTAGGGGACCTCTCGGGATTCCTCTCCCGTCCATGCCGGGGCCTCAGTCCTTGTGTGGAGTCGGGGCCGGAACCTGAGGGTTCCTCTCCAGTGTTGCCATGGATCTTGGGGTGCTTCTGAGTCTCCCCAGGGGAGTCAGGCCTCGTCTCGAGTGGGGGCATGCACGTGCGCTTTCCTCCCGAGCTGCAGCAGTAGTGTCACGCTTCCTGTCACGTGGATCAAGGGATCTGTGGCCTTCCCTCGAGGCTGTCCCTCGAGGCTTTCCCACGAGGCTTTCCCACAGGGCTGTGCCACGTGCCACCTTGGTGTGAGTCGATCCTCGGCGTGAAAGACGAGCCGGTGAAGGGAAAAGAGGTTCCTCTGGAATGGACTAAGACATCTGGGGGACTCTTGGAATGGTGGCACGACCCTGGAGTTCCTCTCGCCATTCCTGTTGAGAGGGCCTCCTCTTGAGATGCGACGGGAACGCCGGGAACTCTTTCCTGACGAAGCAGGGAAAGGATCCCTCATCTCGAGCTACGAGGGGGAAACGGGGCTCCTCTGGATGTGGGCGGGACCCTCGTGATTCCTCTCGAGTGGAGACGGGTATGTCGGGGAACTTCTTGATTTGCACCAAGGGTGTGAAGGAGCCTTTCGAAGTTCCAGAGGGGAGGTGTGATCAGCCTCGAGACGCCTCAGCGGAAATGGGCCTCATCTCGCCTGGAGGGGAGAACCTCCTGGATTTTCTCGAGTTGCGGCAGGTCTTCTCGAGTTACGACGGGGACCTCAGGGACCCGCTCTGCTGGCCTCAGGAAAGGCCAGTCCCCATGCGAGTTGCTAGGGGACCTCTCGGGATTCCTCTCCCGTAAATGCCAGGGCCTCAGTCCTTGTGTGGAGTCGGGGCTGGAACCTGAGGATTCCTCTCCAGTGTTGCCATGGATCTTGGGGTGCTTCTGAGTCTCCCCAGGGGAGTCAGGCCTCGTCTCGAGTGGGGGCATGCACGTGCGCTTTCCTCCTGAGCTGCAGCAGTAGTGTCACACTTCCTGTCACGTGGATCAAGGGATCTGTGGCTTTCCCTCGAGGCTGTCCCTCGAGGCTTTCCCACGAGGCTTTCCCACAGGGCTGTGCCACGTGCCACCTTGGTGTGAGTCGATCCTCGGCGTGAAAGACGAGCCGGTGAAGGGAAAAGAGGTTCCTCTGGAATGGACTGAGACATCTGGGGGACTCTTGGAATGCTGGCTCGACCCTGGAGTTCCTCTCGCCGTTCCTGTTGAGAGGGCCTCCTATTGAGATGCGACGGGAACGCCGGGAACTCTTTCCCGACGAAGCAGGGAAAGGATCCCTCATCTCGAGCTACGAGGCGGAAACGGGGCTCCTCTGGATGTGGGCGGGACCCTCGTGATTCCTCTCGAGTGGAGACGGGTATGTCGGGGAACTTCTTGATTTGCACCAAGGGTGTGAAGGAGCCTTTCGAAGTTCCAGAGGTGAGGTGTGATCAGCCTCGAGACGCCTCAGCGGAAATGGGCCTCATCTCGCCTGGAGGGGAGAACCTCCTGGATTTTCTCGAGTTGCGGCAGGTCTTCTCGAGTTATGACGGGGACCTCAGGGACCCGCTCTGGTGGCCTCAGGAAAGGCCAGTCCCCTTGCGAGTTGCTAGGGGACCTCTCGGGATTCCTCTCCCGTCCATGCCGGGGCCTCAGTCCCTGTGTGGAGTCGGGGCCGGAACCTGAGGATTCCTCTTCAGTGTTGCCATGGATCTTGGGCTGCTTCTGAGTCTCCCCAGGGGAGTCAGGCCTCGTCTCGAGTGGGGGCATGCACGTGCGCTTTCCTACCGAGCTGCAGCAGTAGTGTCACGCTTCCTGTCACGTGGATCAAGGGATCTGTGGCTTTCCCTCGAGGCTGTCCCTCGAGGCTTTCCCACGAGGCTTTCCCACAGGGCTGTGCCACGTGCCACCTTGGTGTGAGTCGATCCTCGGCGTGAAAGACGAGCCGGTGTAGGGAAAAGTGGTTCCTCTGGAATGGACTGAGACATCTGGGGGACTCTTGGAATGGTGGCACGACCCTGGAGTTCCTCTCGCTGTTCCTGTTGAGAGGGCCTCCTCTTGAGATGCGACGGGAACGCCGGGAACTCTTTCCCGACGAAGCAGGGAAAGGATCCCTCATCTCGAGCTATGAGGCGGAAACGGGGCTCCTCTGGATGTGGGCGGTACCCTCGTGATTCCTCTCGAGTGGAGACGGGTATGTCGGGGAACTTCTTGATTTGCACTAAGGGTGTTAAGGAGCCTTTCGAAGTTCCAGAGGGGAGGTGTGATCAGCCTCGAGACGCCTCAGCGGAAATGGGCCTCATCTCGCCTGGAGGGGAGAACCTCCTGGATTTTCTCGAGTTGCGGCAGGTCTTCTCGAGTTACGACCGGGACCTCAGGGAGCCGCTCTGGTGGCCTCCGGAAAGGCCAGTCCCCATGCGAGTTGCTAGGGGACCTCTCGGGATTCCTCTCCCGTCCATGCCGGGGCCTCGTCCTTGTGTGCAGTCGGGGCCGGAACCTGAGGATTCCTCTCCAGGGTTGCCATGGATCTTGGGGTGCTTCTGAGTCTCCCCAGGGGAGTCAGGCCTCGTCTCGAGTGGGGGCATGCACGTGTGTTTTCCTCCCGGGCTGCAGCAGTAGTGTCACGCTTCCTGTCACGTGGATCAAGGGATCTGTGGCTTTCCCTCGAGGCTGTCCCTCGAGGATTTCCCACTAGGCTTTCCCACAGGGCTGTGCCACGTGCCACCTTGGTGTGAGTCGATCCTCGGCGTGAAAGACGAGCCGGTGAAGGGAAAAGAGGTTCCTCTGGAATGGACGGAGACATCTGGGGGACTCTTGGAATGCTGGCTCGACCCTGGAGTTCCTCTCGCCGTTCCTGTTGAGAGGGCCTCCTCTTGAGATGCGACGGGAACGCCGGGAACTCTTTCCCGACGAAGCAGGGAAAGGATCCCTCATCTCGAGCTACGAGGCGGAAACGGGGCTCCTCTGGATGTGGGCGGGACCCTCGTGATTCCTCTCGAGTGGAGACGGGTATGTCGGGGAACTTCTTGATTTGCACCAAGGGTGTGAAGGACCCTTTCGAAGTTCCAGAGGTGAGGTGTGATCAGCCTCGAGTCGCCTCAGCGGAAATGGGCCTCATCTCGCCTGGAGGGGAGAACCTCCTGGATTTTCTCGAGTTGCGGCAGGTCTTCTCGAGTTACGACGGGGACCTCAGGGACCCGCTCTGGTGGCCTCAGGAAAGGCCAGTCCCCATGCGAGTTGCTAGGGGACCTCTCGGGATTCCTCTCCCGTCCATGCCGGGGCCTCAGTCCTTGTGTGGAGTCGGGGCCGCAACCTGAGGATTCCTCTCCAGTGTTGCCATGGATCTTGGGGTGCTTCTGAGTCTCCCCAGGGGAGTCAGGCCTCGTCTCGAGTGGGGGCATGCACGTGCGCTTTCCTCCCGAGCTGCAGCAGTAGTGTCACGCTTCCTGTCACGTGGATCAAGGGATCTGTGGCCTTCCCTCGAGGCTGTCCCTCGAGGCTTTCCCACGAGGCTTTCCCACAGGGCTGTGCCACGTGCCACCTTGGTGTGAGTCGATCCTCGGCGTGAAAGACGAGCCGGTGAAGGGAAAAGAGGTTCCTCTGGAATGGACTAAGACATCTGGGGGACTCTTGGAATGGTGGCACGACCCTGGAGTTCCTCTCGCCATTCCTGTTGAGAGGGCCTCCTCTTGAGATGCGACGGGAACGCCGGGAACTCTTTCCCGACGAAGCAGGGAAAGGATCCCTCATCTCGAGCTACGAGGGGGAAACGGGGCTCCTCTGGATGTGGGCGGGACCCTCGTGATTCCTCTCGAGTGGAGACGGGTATGTCGGGGAACTTCTTGATTTGCACCAAGGGTGTGAAGGAGCCTTTCGAAGTTCCAGAGGGGAGGTGTGATCAGCCTCGAGACGCCTCAGCGGAAATGGGCCTCATCTCGCCTGGAGGGGAGAACCTCCTGGATTTTCTCGAGTTGCGGCAGGTCTTCTCGAGTTACGACGGGGACCTCAGGGACCCGCTCTGCTGGCCTCAGGAAAGGCCAGTCCCCATGCGAGTTGCTAGGGGACCTCTCGGGATTCCTCTCCCGTAAATGCCAGGGCCTCAGTCCTTTGTGGAGTCGGGGCTGGAACCTGAGGATTCCTCTCCAGTGTTGCCATGGATCTTGGGGTGCTTCTGAGTCTCCCCAGGGGAGTCAGGCCTCGTCTCGAGTGGGGGCATGCACGTGCGCTTTCCTCCCGAGCTGCAGCAGTAGTGTCACACTTCCTGTCACGTGGATCAAGTGATCTGTGGCTTTCCCTCGAGGCTGTCCCTCGAGGCTTTCCCACGAGGCTTTCCCACAGGGCTGTGCCACGTGCCACCTTGGTGTGAGTCGATCCTCGGCGTGAAAGACGAGCCGGTGAAGGGAAAAGAGGTTCCTCTGGAATGGACTGAGACATCTGGGGGACTCTTGGAATGCTGGCTCGACCCTGGAGTTCCTCTCGCCGTTCCTGTTGAGAGGGCCTCCTCTTGAGATGCGACGGGAACGCCGGGAACTCTTTCCCGACGAAGCAGGGAAAGGATCCCTCATCTCGAGCTACGAGGCGGAAACGGGGCTCCTCTGGATGTGGGCGGGACCCTCGTGATTCCTCTCGAGTGGAGACGGGTATGTCGGGGAACTTCTTGATTTGCACCAAGGGTGTGAAGGAGCCTTTCGAAGTTCCAGAGGTGAGGTGTGATCAGCCTCGAGACGCCTCAGCGGAAATGGGCCTCATCTCGCCTGGAGGGGAGAACCTCCTGGATTTTCTCGAGTTGCGGCAGGTCTTCTCGAGTTACGACGGGGACCTCAGGGACCCGCTCTGGTGGCCTCAGGAAAGGCCAGTCCCCTTGCGAGTTGCTAGGGGACCTCTCGGGATTCCTCTCCCGTCCATGCCGGGGCCTCAGTCCCTGTGTGGAGTCGGGGCCGGAACCTGAGGATTCCTCTTCAGTGTTGCCATGGATCTTGGGCTGCTTCTGAGTCTCCCCAGGGGAGTCAGGCCTCGTCTCGAGTGGGGGCATGCACGTGCGCTTTCCTCCCGAGCTGCAGCACTAGTGTAACGCTTCCTGTCACGTGGATCAAGGGATCTGTGGCTTTCCCTTGAGGCTGTCCCTCGAGGCTTTCCCACGAGGCTTTCCCACAGGGCTGTGCCACGTGCCACCTTGGTGTGAGTCGATCCTCGGCGTGAAAGACGAGCCGGTGAAGGGAAAAGAGGTTCCTCTGGAATAGACTGAGACATCTGGGGGACTCTTGGAATGGTGGCACGACCCTGGAGTTCCTCTCGCCGTTCCTGTTGAGAGGGCCTCCTCTTGAGATGCGACGGGAACGCCGGAAACTCTTTCCCGACGAAGCAGGGAAAGGATCCCTCATCTCGAGCTACGAGGCGGAAACGGGGCTCCTCTGGATGTGGGCGGGACCCTCGTGATTCCTCTCGAGTGGAGACGGGTATGTCGGGGAACTTCTTGATTTGCACCAAGGGTGTGAAGGAGCCTTTCGAATTTCCAGAGGTGAGGTGTGATCAGCCTCGAGACGCCTCAGCGGAAATGGGCCTCTTCTCGCCTGGAGGGGCGAACCTCCTGGATTTTCTCGAGTTGCGGCAGGTCTTCTCGAGTTACGACGGGGACCTCAGGGACCCGCTCTGGTGGCCTCAGGAAAGGCCAGTCCCCATGCGAGTTGCTAGTGGACCTCTCGGGATTCCTCTCCCGTCCATGCCGGGGCCTCAGTCCTTGTGTGGAGTCGGGGCCGGAACCTGAGGATTCCTCTCCAGTGTTGCCATGGATCTTGGGGTGCTTCTGAGTCTCCCCAGGGGAGTCAGGCCTCGTCTCGAGTGGGGGCATGCACGTGCGCTTTCCTCCCGAGCTGCAGTAGTAGTGTCACGCTTCCTGTCACGTGGATCAAGGGATCTGTGGCTTTCCCTCGAGGCTGTCCCTCGAGGCTTTCCCACGAGGCTTTCCCACAGGGCTGTGCCACGTGCCACCTTGGTGTGAGTCGATCCTCGGCGTGAAAGACGAGCCGGTGTAGGGAAAAGTGGTTCCTCTGGAATGGACTGAGACATCTGGGGGACTCTTGGAATTTTGGCACGACCCTGGAGTTCCTCTCGCTGTTCCTGTTGAGAGGGCCTCCTCTTGAGATGCGACGGGAACGCCGGGAACTCTTTCCCGACGAAGCAGGGAAAGGATCCCTCATCTCGAGCTATGAGGCGGAAACGGGGCTCCTCTGGATGTGGGCGGTACCCTCGTGATTCCTCTCGAGTGGAGACGGGTATGTCGGGGAACTTCTTGATTTGCACTAAGGGTGTTAAGGAGCCTTTCGAAGTTCCAGAGGGGAGGTGTGATCAGCCTCGAGACGCCTCAGCGGAAATGGGCCTCATCTCGCCTGGAGGGGAGAACCTCCTGGATTTTCTCGAGTTGCGGCAGGTCTTCTCGAGTTACGACCGGGACCTTAGGGACCCGCTCTGGTGGCCTCCGGAAAGGCCAGTCTCCATGCGAGTTGCTAGGGGACCTCTCGGGATTCCTCTCCCGTCCATGCCGGGGCCTCGTCCTTGTGTGGAGTCGGGGCCGGAACCTGAGGATTCCTCTCCAGGGTTGCCATGGATCTTGGGGTGCTTCTGAGTCTCCCCAGGGGAGTCAGGCCTCGTCTCGAGTGGGGGCATGCACGTGCGTTTTCCTCCCGGGCTGCAGCAGTAGTGTCACGCTTCCTGTCACGTGGATCAAGGGATCTGTGGCTTCCCCTCGAGGCTGTCCCTCGAGGCTTTCCCACGAGGCTTTCCCACAGGGCTGTGCCACGTGCCACCTTGGTGTGAGTCGATCCTCGGCGTGAAAGACGAGTCGGTGAAGGGAAAAGAGGTTCCTCTGGAATGGACTGAGACATCTGGGGGACTCTTGGAATGCTGGCTCGACCCTGGAGTTCCTCTCGCCGTTCCTGTTGAGAGGGCCTCCTCTTGAGATGCGACGGGAACTCCGGGAACTCTTTCCCGACGAAGCAGGGAAAGGATCCCTCATCTCGAGCTACGAGGCGGAAACGGGGCTCCTCTGAATGTGGGCGGGACCCTCGTGATTCCTCTCGAGTGGAGACGGGTATGTCGGGGAACTTCTTGATTTGCACCAAGGGTGTGAAGGACCCTTTCGAAGTTCCAGAGGTGAGGTGTGATCAGCCTCGAGACGCCGCAGCGGAAATGGGCCTCATCTCGCCTGGAGGGGAGAACCTCCTGGATTTTCTCGAGTTGCGGCAGGTCTTCTCGAGTTACGACGGGGACCTCAGGGACCCGCTCTGGTGGCCTCAGGAAAGGCCAGTCCCCATGCGAGTTGCTAGGGAACCTCTCGGGATTCCTCTCCCGTCCATGCCGGGGCCTCAGTCCTTGTGTGGAGTCGGGGCCGGAACCTGAGGATTCCTCTCCAGTGTTGCCATGGATCTTGGGGTGCTTCTGAGTCTCCCCAGGGGAGTCAGGCCTCGTCTCGAGTGGGGGCATGCACGTGCGCTTTCCTCCCGAGCAGCAGCAGTAGTGTCACGCTTCCTGTCACGTGGATCAAGGGATCTGTGGCTTTCCCTCGAGGCTGTCCCTAGAGGCTTTTCCACGAGGCTTTCCCACAGGGCTGTGCCACGTGCCACCTTGGTGTGAGTCGATCCTCGGCGTGAAAGACGAGCCGGTGAAGGGAAAAGAGTTTCCTCTGGAATGGACTGAGACATCTGGGGGACTCTTGGAATGCTGGCTCGACCCTGGAGTTCCTCTCGCCGTTCCTGTTGAGAGGGCCTCCTCTTGAGATGCGACGGGAACGCCGGGAACTCTTTCCCGACGAAGCAGGGAAAGGATCCCTCATCTCGAGCTACGAGGCGGAAACGGGGCTCCTCTGGATGTGGGCGGGACCCTCGTGATTCCTCTCGAGTGGAGACGGGTATGTCGGGGAACTTCTTGATTTGCACCAAGGGTGTGAAGGAGCCTTTCGAAGTTCCAGAGGTGAGGTGTGATCAGCCTCGAGACGCCTCAGCGGAAATGGGCCTCATCTCGCCTGGAGGGGAGAACCTCCTGGATTTTCTCGAGTTGCGGCAGGTCTTCTCGAGTTACGACCGGGTCCTCAGGGACCCGCTCTGGTGGCCTCCGGAAAGGCCAGTCCCCATGCGAGTTGCTAGGGGACCTCTCGGGATTCCTCTACCGTCCATGCCGGGGTCTCAGTCCTTGTGTGGAGTCGGGGCCGGAACCTGAGGATTCCTCTCCAGGGTTGCCATGGATCTTGGGGTGCTTCTGAGTCTCCCCAGGGGAGTCAGGCCTCGTCTCGAGTGGGGGAATGCACGTGCGCTTTCCTCCCGGGCTGCAGCAGTAGTGTCACGCTTCCTGTCACGTGGATCAAGGGATCTGTGGCTTTCCCTCGAGTCTGTCCCTAGAGGCTTTCCCACGAGGCTTTCCCACAGGGCTGTGCCACGTGCCACCTTGGTGTGAGTCGATCCTCGGCGTGAAAGACGAGCCGGTGAAGGGAAAAGAGGTTCCTCTGGAATGGACTGAGACATCTGGGGGACTCTTGGAATGCTGGCTCGACCCTGGAGTTCCTCTCGCCGTTCCTGTTGAGAGGGCCTCCTCTTGAGATGCGACGGGAACGCCGGGAACTCTTTCCCGACGAAGCAGGGAAAGGATCCCTCATCTCGAGCTACGAGGCGGAAACGGGGCTCCTCTGGATGTGGGCGGGACCCTCGTGATTCCTCTCGAGTGGAGACGGGTATGTCGGGGAACTTCTTGATTTGCACCAAGGGTGTGAAGGACCCTTTCGAAGTTCCAGAGGTGAGGTGTGATCAGCCTCGTGACGCCTCAGCGGAAATGGGCCTCATCTCGCCTGGAGAGGAGAACCTCCTGGATTTTCTCGAGTTGCGGTAGGTCTTCTCGAGTTACGACGGGGACCTCAGGGACCCGCTCTGGTGGCCTCAGGAAAGGCCAGTCCCCATGCGAGTTGCTAGGGGACCTCTCGGGATTCCTCTCCCGTCCATGCCGGGGCCTCACTCCTTGTGTGGAGTCGGGGCCGGAACCTGAGGATTCCTATCCAGTGTTGCCATGGATATTGGGGTGCTTCTGAGTCTCCGCAGGGGAGTCAGGCCTCGTCTCGAGTGGGGGCATGCACGTGCGCTTTCCTCCCGAGCTGCAGCAGTAGTGTCACGCTTCCTGTCACGTGGATCAAGGTATCTGTGGCTTTCCTTCGAGGCTGTCCCTCGAGGCTTTCCCACGAGGCTTTCCCACAGGGCTGTGCCACGTGCCACCTTGGTGTGAGTCGATCCTCGGCGTGAAAGACGAGCCGGTGAAGGGAAAAGAGGTTCCTCTGGAATGGACTGAGACATCTGGGGGACTCTTGGAATGCTGGCTCGACCCTGGAGTTCCTCTCGCCGTTCCTGTTGAGAGGGCCTCCACTTGAGATGCGACGGGAACGCCGGGAACTCTTTCCCGACGAAGCAGGGAAAGGATCCCTCATCTCGAGCTACGAGGCGGAAACGGGGCTCCTCTGGATGTGGGCGGGACCCTCGTGATTCCTCTCGAGTGGAGACGGCTAGGTCGGGGAACTTCTGGATTTGCACCAAGGGTGTGAAGGACCCTTTCGAAGTTCCAGAGGTGAGGTGTGATCAGCCTCGAGACGCCTCAGAGGAAATGGGCCTCATCTCGCCTGGAGGGGAGAACCTCCCGGATTTTCTCGAGTTGCGGCAGGTCTTCTCGAGTTACGACGGGGACCACAGGGACCCGCTCTGGTGGCCTCAGGAAAGGCCAGTCCCCATGCGAGTTGCTAGGGGACCTCTCGGGATTCCTCTCCCGTCCATGCCGGGGCCTCAGTCCTTGTGTGGAGTCGGGGCCGGAACCTGAGGATTCCTCTCCAGTGTTGCCATGGATCTTGGGGTGCTTCTGAGTCTCCCCCGGGGAGTCAGGCCTCGTCTCGAGTGGGGGCATGCACGTGCGTTTTCCTCCCGAGCTGCAGCAGTACTGTCACGCTACCTGTCACGTGGATCAAGGGATCTGTGGCTTTCCCTCGAGGCTGTCCCTCGAGGCTTTCCCACGAGGCTTTCCCACAGGGCTATGCCACGTGCCACCTTGGTGTGAGTCGATCCTCGGCGTGAAAGACGAGCCGGTGAAGGGAAAAGAGGTTCCTCTGGAATGGACTGAGACATCTGGGGGACTCTTGGAATGGTGGCACGACCCTGGAATTCCTCTCGCCGTTCCTGTTGAGAGGGCCTCCTCTTGAGATGCGACGGGAACGCCGGGAACTCTTTCCCGACGAAGCAGGGAAAGGATCCCTCATCTCGAGCTACGAGGCGGAAACGGGGCTCCTCTGGATGTGGGCGGGACACTCATGATTCCTCTCGAGTGGAGACGGGTATGTCGGGGAACTTCTTGATTTGCACCAAGGGTGTGAAGGACCCTTTCGAAGTTCCAGAGGTGAGGTGTGATCAGCCTCGAGACGCCTCAGCGGAAATGGGCCTCATCTCGCCTGTAGGGGAGAACCTCCTGGATTTTCTCGAGTTGCGGCAGGTCTTCTCGAGTTACGACGGGGACCTCAGGGACCCGCTCTGGTGGCCTCAGGAAAGGCCAGTCCCCATGCGAGTTGCTAGGGGACCTCTCGGGATTCCTCTCCCGTCCATGCCGGGGCCTCAGTCCTTGTGTGGAGTCGGGGCCGGAACCTGAGGATTCCTCTCCAGGGTTGCCATGGATCTTGGGGTGCTTCTGAGTCTCCGCAGGGGAGTCAGGCCTCGTCTCGAGTGGGGGCATGCACGTGCGCTTTCCTCCCGAGCTGCAGCAGTAGTGTCACGCTTCCTGTCACGTGGATCAAGGTATCTGTGGCTTTCCTTCGAGGCTGTCCCTCGAGGCTTTCCCACGAGGCTTTCCCACAGGGCTGTGCCACGTGCCACCTTGGTGTGAGTCGATCCTCGGCGTGAAAGACGAGCCGGTGAAGGGAAAAGAGGTTCCTCTGGAATGGACTGAGACATCTGGGGGACTCTTGGAATACTGGCTCGACCCTGGAGTTCCTCTCGCCGTTCCTGTTGAGAGGGCCTCCTCTTGAGATGCGACGGGAACGCCGGGAACTCTTTCCCGACGAAGCAGGGAAAGGATCCCTCATCTCGAGCTACGAGGCGGAAACGGGGCTCCTCTGGATGTGGGCGGGACCCTCGTGATTCCTCTCGAGTGGAGACGGGTATGTCGGGGAACTTCTGGATTTGCACCAAGGGTGTGAAGGACCCTTTCGAAGTTCCAGAGGTGAGGTGTGATCAGCCTCGAGACGCCTCAGAGGAAATGGGCCTCATCTCGCCTGGAGGGGAGAACCTCCCGGATTTTCTCGAGTTGCGGCAGGTCTTCTCGAGTTACGACGGGGACCACAGGGACCCGCTCTGGTGGCCTCAGGAAAGGCCAGTCCCCATGCGAGTTGCTAGGGGACCTCTCGGGATTCCTCTCCCGTCCATGCCGGGGCCTCAGTCCTTGTGTGGAGTCGGGGCCGGAACCTGAGGATTCCTCTCCAGTGTTGCCATGGATCTTGGGGTGCTTCTGAGTCTCCCCCGGGGAGTCAGGCCTCGTCTCGAGTGGGGGCATGCACGTGCGTTTTCCTCCCGAGCTGCAGCAGTACTGTCACGCTACCTGTCACGTGGATCAAGGGATCTGTGGCTTTCCCTGGAGGCTGTCCCTCGAGGCTTTCCCACGAGGCTTTCCCACAGGGCTGTGCCACGTGCCACCTTGGTGTGAGTCGATCCTCGGCGTGAAAGACGAGCCGGTGAAGGGAAAAGAGGTTCCTCTGGAATGGACTGAGACATCTGGGGGACTCTTGGAATGGTGGCACGACCCTGGAGTTCCTCTCGCCGTTCCTGTTGAGAGGGCCTCCTCTTGAGATGCGACGGGAACGCCGGGAACTCTTTCCCGACGAAGCAGGGAAAGGATCCCTCATCTCGAGCTACGAGGCGGAAACGGGGCTCCTCTGGATGTGGGCGGGACACTCATGATTCCTCTCGAGTGGAGACGGGTATGTCGGGGAACTTCTTGATTTGCACCAAGGGTGTGAAGGACCCTTTCGAAGTTCCAGAGGTGAGGTGTGATCAGCCTCGAGACGCCTCAGCGGAAATGGGCCTCATCTCGCCTGGAGGGGAGAACCTCCTGGATTTTCTCGAGTTGCGGCAGGTCTTCTCGAGTTACGACGGGGACCTCAGGGACCCGCTCTGGTGGCCTCAGGAAAGGCCAGTCCCCATGCGAGTTGCTAGGGGACCTCTCGGGATTCCTCTCCCGTCCATGCCGGGGCCTCAGTCCTTGTGTGGAGTCGGGGCCGGAACCTGAGGATTCCTCTCCAGGGTTGCCATGGATCTTGGGTGCTTCTGAGTCTCCCCAGGGGAGTCAGGCCTCGTCTCGAGTGGGGGCATGCACGTGCGCTTTCCTCCCGAGCTGCAGCAGTAGTGTCATGCTTCCTGTCACGTGGATCAAGGGATCTGTGGCTTTCCCTCGAGGCTGTCCCTCGAGGCTTTCCCACGAGGCTTTGCCACAGAGCTGTGCCACGTGCCACCTTGGTGTGAGTCGATCCTCGGCGTGAAAGACGAGCCGCTGAAGGGAAAAGAGGTTCCTCTGGAATGGAGTGAGACATCTGGGGGACTCTTGGAATGCTGGCTCGACCCTGGAGTTCCTCTCGCCGTTCCTGTTGAGAGGGCCTCCTCTTGAGATGCGACGGGAACGCCGGGAACTCTTTCCCGACGAAGCAGGGAAAGGATCCCTCATCTCGAGCTACGAGGCGGAAACGGGGCTCCTCTGGATGTGGGCGGGACACTCATGATTCCTCTCGAGTGGAGACGGGTATGTCGGGGAACTTCTTGATTTGCACCAAGGGTGTGAAGGACCCTTTCGAAGTTCCAGAGGTGAGGTGTGATCAGCCTCGAGACGCCTCAGCGGAAATGGGCCTCATCTCGCCTGGAGGGGAGAACCTCCTGGATTTTCTCGAGTTGCGGCAGGTCTTCTCGAGTTACGACGGGGACCTCAGGGACCCGCTCTGGTGGCCTCAGGAAAGGCCAGTCCCCATGCGAGTTGCTAGGGGACCTCTCGGGATTCCTCTCCCGTCCATGCCGGGGCCTCAGTCCTTGTGTGGAGTCGGGGCCGGAACCTGAGGATTCCTCTCCAGGGTTGCCATGGATCTTGGGGTGCTTCTGAGTCTCCCCAGGGGAGTCAGGCCTCGTCTCGAGTGGGGGCATGCACGTGCGCTTTCCTCCCGAGCTGCAGCAGTAGTGTCACGCTTCCTGTCACGTGGATCAAGGGATCTGTGGCTTTCCCTTGAGGCTGTCCCTCGAGGCTTCCCCACGAGGCTTTCCCACAGAGCTGTCCCACGTGCCACCTTGGTGTGAGTCGATCCTCGGCGTGAAAGACGAGCCGGTGAAGGGAAAAGAGGTTCCTCTGGAATGGAGTGAGACATCTGGGGGACTCTTGGAATGCTGGCTCGACCCTGGAGTTCCTCTCGCCGTTCCTGTTGAGAGGGCCTCCTCTTGAGATGCGACGGGAACGCCGGGAACTCTTTCCCGACGAAGCAGGGAAAGGATCCCTCATCTCGAGCTACGAGGCGGAAACGGGGCTCCTCTGGATGTGGGCGGGACCCTCGTGATTCCTCTCGAGTGGAGACGGGTATGTCGGGGAACTTCTTGATTTGCACCAAGGGTGTGAAGGACCCTTTCGAAGTTCCAGAGGTGAGGTGTGATCAGCCTCGTGACGCCTCAGCGGAAATGGGCCTCATCTCGCCTGGAGAGGAGAACCTCCTGGATTTTCTCGAGTTGCGGTAGGTCTTCTCGAGTTACGACGGGGACCTCAGGGACCCGCTCTGGTGGCCTCAGGAAAGGCCAGTCCCCATGCGAGTTGCTAGGGGACCTCTCGGGATTCCTCTCCCGTCCATGCCGGGGCCTCACTCCTTGTGTGGAGTCGGGGCCGGAACCTGAGGATTCCTATCCAGTGTTGCCATGGATCTTGGGGTGCTTCTGAGTCTCCGCAGGGGAGTCAGGCCTCGTCTCGAGTGGGGGCATGCACGTGCGCTTTCCTGCCGAGCTGCAGCAGTAGTGTCACGCTTCCTGTCAAGTGGATCAAGGGATCTGTGGCTTTCCCTCGAGGCTGTCCCTAGAGGCTTTCCCACGAGGCTTTCCCACAGGGCTGTGCCACGTGCCACCTTGGTGTGAGTCGATCCTCGGCGTGAAAGACGAGCCGGTGAAGGGAAAAGAGGTTCCTCTGGAATGGACTGAGACATCTGGGGGACTCTTGGAATGCTGGCTCGACCCTGGAGTTCCTCTCGCCGTTCCTGTTGAGAGGGCCTCCTCTTGAGATGCGACGGGAACGCCGGGAACTCTTTCCCGACGAAGCAGGGAAAGGATCCCTCATCTCGAGCTACGAGGCGGAAACGGGGCTCCTCTGGATGTGGGCGGGACACTCATGATTCCTCTCGAGTGGAGACGGGTATGTCGGGGAACTTCTTGATTTGCACCAAGGGTGTGAAGGACCCTTTCGAAGTTCCAGAGGTGAGGTGTGATCAGCCTGGAGACGCCTCAGCGGAAATGGGCCTCATCTCGCCTGGAGGGTAGAACCTCCTGGATTTTCTCGAGTTGCGGCAGGTCTTCTCGAGTTACGACGGGGACCTCAGGGACCCGCTCTGGTGGCCTCAGGAAAGGCCAGTCCCCATGCGAGTTGCTAGGGGACCTCTCGGGATTCCTCTCCCGTCCATGCCGGGGCCTCAGTCCTTGTGTGGAGTCGGGGCCGGAACCTGAGGATTCCTCTCCAGTGTTGCCATGGATCTTGGGTGCTTCTGAGTCTCCCCAGGGGAGTCAGGCCTCGTCTCGAGTGGGGGCATGCACGTGCGCTTTCCTCCCGAGCTGCAGCAGTAGTGTCACGCTTCCTGTCACGTGGATCAAGGGATCTGTGGCTTTCCCTCGAGGCTGTCCCTCGAGGCTTTCCCACGAGGCTTTGCCACAGAGCTGTGCCACGTGCCACCTTGGTGTGAGTCGATCCTCGGCGTGAAAGACGAGCCGGTGAAGGGAAAAGAGGTTCCTCTGGAATGGACTGAGACATCTGGGGGACTCTTGGAATGCTGGCTCGACCCTGGAGTTCCTCTCGCCGTTCCTGTTGAGAGGGCCTCCTCTTGAGATGCGACGGGAACGCCGGGAACTCTTTCCCGACGAAGCAGGGAAAGGATCCCTCATCTCGAGCTACGAGGCGGAAACGGGGCTCCTCTGGATGTGGGCGGGACACTCATGATTCCTCTCGAGTGGAGACGGGTATGTCGGGGAACTTCTTGATTTGCACCAAGGGTGTGAAGGACCCTTTCGAAGTTCCAGAGGTGAGGTGTGATCAGCCTCGAGACGCCTCAGCGGAAATGGGCCTCATCTCGCCTGGAGGGGAGAACCTCCTGGATTTTCTCGAGTTGCGGCAGGTCTTCTCGAGTTACGACGGGGACCTCAGGGACCCGCTCTGGTGGCCTCAGGAAAGGCCAGTCCCCATGCGAGTTGCTAGGGGACCTCTCGGGATTCCTCTCCCGTCCATGCCGGGGCCTCAGTCCTTGTGTGGAGTCGGGGCCGGAACCTGAGGATTCCTCTCCAGGGTTGCCATGGATCTTGGGGTGCTTCTGAGTCTCCCCAGGGGAGTCAGGCCTCGTCTCGAGTGGGGGCATGCACGTGCGCTTTCCTCCCGAGCTGCAGCAGTAGTGTCACGCTTCCTGTCACGTGGATCAAGGGATCTGTTGCTTTCCCTTGAGGCTGTCCCTCGAGGCTTCCCCACGAGGCTTTCCCACAGAGCTGTCCCACGTGCCACCTTGGTGTGAGTCGATCCTCGGCGTGAAAGACGAGCCGGTGAAGGGAAAAGAGGTTCCTCTGGAATGGAGTGAGACATCTGGGGGACTCTTGGAATGCTGGCTCGACCCTGGAGTTCCTCTCGCCGTTCCTGTTGAGAGGGCCTCCTCTTGAGATGCGACGGGAACGCCGGGAACTCTTTCCCGACGAAGCAGGGAAAGGATCCCTCATCTCGAGCTACGAGGCGGAAACGGGGCTCCTCTGGATGTGGGCGGGACCCTCGTGATTCCTCTCGAGTGGAGACGGGTATGTCGGGGAACTTCTTGATTTGCACCAAGGGTGTGAAGGACCCTTTCGAAGTTCCAGAGGTGAGGTGTGATCAGCCTCGTGACGCCTCAGCGGAAATGGGCCTCATCTCGCCTGGAGAGGAGAACCTCCTGGATTTTCTCGAGTTGCGGTAGGTCTTCTCGAGTTACGACGGGGACCTCAGGGACCCGCTCTGGTGGCCTCAGGAAAGGCCAGTCCCCATGCGAGTTGCTAGGGGACCTCTCGGGATTCCTCTCCCGTCCATGCCGGGGCCTCACTCCTTGTGTGGAGTCGGGGCCGGAACCTGAGGATTCCTATCCAGTGTTGCCATGGATCTTGGGGTGCTTCTGAGTCTCCGCAGGGGAGTCAGGCCTCGTCTCGAGTGGGGGCATGCACGTGCGCTTTCCTGCCGAGCTGCAGCAGTAGTGTCACGCTTCCTGTCAAGTGGATCAAGGGATCTGTGGCTTTCCCTCGAGGCTGTCCCTAGAGGCTTTCCCACGAGGCTTTCCCACAGGGCTGTGCCACGTGCCACCTTGGTGTGAGTCGATCCTCGGCGTGAAAGACGAGCCGGTGAAGGGAAAAGA
The DNA here is from genome assembly GCF_023091745.1 of Budorcas taxicolor. Lineage (NCBI taxonomy): Eukaryota > Metazoa > Chordata > Mammalia > Artiodactyla > Bovidae > Budorcas > Budorcas taxicolor. Next base: position 52,899 of record NW_026292558.1, read on the forward strand.
GGTTCCTCTGGAATGGACTGAGACATCTGGGGGACTCTTGGAATGCTGGCTCGACCCTGGAGTTCCTCTCGCCGTTCCTGTTGAGAGGGCCTCCTCTTGAGATGCGACGGGAACGCCGGGAACTCTTTCCCGACGAAGCAGGGAAAGGATCCCTCATCTCGAGCTACGAGGCGGAAACGGGGCTCCTCTGGATGTGGGCGGGACACTCATGATTCCTCTCGAGTGGAGACGGGTATGTCGGGGAACTTCTTGATTTGCACCAAGGGTGTGAAGGACCCTTTCGAAGTTCCAGAGGTGAGGTGTGATCAGCCTGGAGACGCCTCAGCGGAAATGGGCCTCATCTCGCCTGGAGGGTAGAACCTCCTGGATTTTCTCGAGTTGCGGCAGGTCTTCTCGACTTACGACGGGGACCTCAGGGACCCGCTCTGGTGGCCTCAGGAAAGGCCAGTCCCCATGCGAGTTGCTAGGGGACCTCTCGGGATTCCTCTCCCGTCCATGCCGGGGCCTCAGTCCTTGTGTGGAGTCGGGGCCGGAACCTGAGGATTCCTCTCCAGTGTTGCCATGGATCTTGGGTGCTTCTGAGTCTCCCCAGGGGAGTCAGGCCTCGTCTCGAGTGGGGGCATGCACGTGCGCTTTCCTCCCGAGCTGCAGCAGTAGTGTCACGCTTCCTGTCACGTGGATCAAGGGATCTGTGGCTTTCCCTCGAGGCTGTCCCTCGAGGCTTTCCCACGAGGCTTTGCCACAGAGCTGTGCCACGTGCCACCTTGGTGTGAGTCGATCCTCGGCGTGAAAGACGAGCCGGTGAAGGGAAAAGAGGTTCCTCTGGAATGGACTGAGACATCTGGGGGACTCTTGGAATGCTGGCTCGACCCTGGAGTTCCTCTCGCCGTTCCTGTTGAGAGGGCCTCCTCTTGAGATGCGACGGGAACGCCGGGAACTCTTTCCCGACGAAGCAGGGAAAGGATCCCTCATCTCGAGCTACGAGGCGGAAACGGGGCTCCTCTGGATGTGGGCGGGACCCTCGTGATTCCTCTCGAGTGGAGACAGGTTTGTCGGGGAACTTCTTGATTTGTACCAAGGGTGTGAAGGACCCTTTCGAAGTTCCAGAGGTGATGTGAGATCAGCCTCGAGACGCCTCAGCGGAAATGGGCCTCATCTCGCCTGGAGGGGAGAACCTCCTGGATTTTCTCGAGTTGCGGCAGGTCTTCTCGACTTACGACGGGGACCTCAGGGACCCGCTCTGGTGGCCTCAGGAAAGGCCAGTCCCCATGCGAGTTGCTAGGGGACCTCTCGGGATTCCTCTCCCGTCCATGCCGGGGCCTCAGTCCTTGTGTGGAGTCGGGGCCGGAACCTGAGGATTCCTCTCCAGTGTTGCCATGGATCTTGGGGTGCTTCTGAGTCTCCCCAGGGGAGTCAGGCCTCGTCTCGAGTGGGGGCATGCACGTGCGCTTTCCTCCCGAGCTGCAGCAGTAGTGTCACGCTTCCTGTCACGTGGATCAAGGGATCTGTGGCTTTCCCTCGAGGCTGTCCCTCGAGGCTTTTCCACGAGGCTTTCCCACAGGGCTGTGCCACGTGCCACCTTGGTGTGAGTCGATAATCGGCGTGAAAGACGAGCTGGTGAAGGGAAAAGAGGTTCCTCTGGAATGGAGTGAGACATCTGGGGGACTCTTGGAATGCTGGCTCGACCCTGGAGTTCCTCTCGCCGTTCCTGTTGAGAGGGCCTCCTCTTGAGGTGCGACGGGAACGCCGGGAACTCTTTCCCGACGAAGCAGGGAAAGGATCCCTCATCTTGAGCTACGAGGCGGAAACGGGGCTCCTCTGGATGTGGGCGGGACCCTCGTGATTCCTCTCGAGTGGAGACGGGTATGTCGGGGAACTTCTTGATTTGCACCAAGGGTGTGAAGGAGCCTTTCGAAGTTCCAGAGGTGAGGTGTGATCAGCCTCGAGACGCCTCAGCGGAAATGGGCCTCATCTCGCCTGGAGGGGAGAACCTCCTGGATTTTCTCGAGTTGCGGCAGGTCTTCTCGAGTTACGACGGGGACCTCAGGGACCCGCTCTGGTGGCCTCAGGAAAGGCCAGTCCCCATGCGAGTTGCTAGGGGACCTCTCGGGATTCCTCTCCCGTCCATGCCGGGGCCTCAGTCCTTGTGTGGAGTCGGGGCCGGAACCTGAGGATTCCTCTCCAGGGTTGCCATGGATCTTGGGGTGCTTCTGAGTCTCCCCAGGGGAGTCAGGCCTCGTCTCGAGTGGGGGCATGCACGTGCGCTTTCCTCCCGAGCTGCAGCAGTAGTGTCACGCTTCCTGTCACGTGGATCAAGGGATCTGTGGCTTTCCCTCGAGGCTGTCCCTCGAGGCTTTCCCACGAGGCTTTCCCACAGAGCTGTGCCACGTGCCACCTTGGTGTGAGTCGATCCTCAGCGTGAAAGACGAGCCGGTGAAGGGAAAAGAGGTTCCTCTGGAATGGAGTGAGACATCTGGGGGACTCTTGGAATGCTGGCTCGACCCTGGAGTTCCTCTCGCCGTTCCTGTTGAGAGGGCCTCCTCTTGAGATGCGACGGGAATGCCGGGAACTCTTTCCCGACGAAGCAGGGAAAGGATCCCTCATCTCGAGCTACGAGACGGAAACGGGGCTCCTCTGGATGTGGGCGTGACCCTCGTGATTCCTCTCGAGTGGAGACAGGTTTGTCGGGGAACTTCTTGATTTGCACCAAGGGTGTGAAGGACCCTTTCGAAGTTCCGGAGGTGAGGTGTGATCAGCCTCGAGACGCCTCAGCGGAAATGGGCCTCATCTCGCCTGGAGGGGAGAACCTCCTGGATTTTCTCGAGTTGCGGCAGGTCTTCTCGACTTACGACGGGGACCTCAGGGACCCGCTCTGGTGGCCTCAGGAAAGGCCAGTCCCCATGCGAGTTGCTAGGGGACCTCTCGGGATTCCTCTCCCGTCCATGCCGGGGCCTCAGTCCTTGTGTGGAGTCGGGGCCGGAACCTGAGGATTCCTCTCCAGGGTTGCCATGGATCTTGGGGTGCTTCTGAGTCTCCCCAGGGGAGTCAGGCCTCCTCTCGAGTGGGGGCATGCACGTGCGTTTTCCTCCCGAGCTGCAGCAGTAGTGTCACGCTTCCTGTCACGTGGATCAAGGGATCTGTGGCTTTCCCTCGAGGCTGTCCCTCGAGGCTTTCCCACGAGGCTTTCCCACAGGGCTGTGCCACGTGCCACCTTGGTGTGAGTCGATCCTCGGCGTGAAAGACGAGCCGGTGAAGGGAAAAGAGGTTCCTCTGGAATGGACTGAGACATCTGGGGGACTCTTGGAATGCTGGCTCGACCCTGGAGTTCCTCTCGCCGTTCCTGTTGAGAGGGCCTCCTCTTGAGATGCGACGGGAACGCCGGGAACTCTTTCCCGACGAAGCAGGGAAAGGATCCCTCATCTCGAGCTACGAGGCGGAAACGGGGCTCCTCTGGATGTGGGCGGGACCCTCGTGATTCCTCTCGAGTGGAGACGGGTATGTCGGGGAACTTCTTGATTTGCACCAAGGGTGTGAAGGACCCTTTCGAAGTTCCAGAGGTGATGTGAGATCAGCCTCGAGACGCCTCAGCGGAAATGGGCCTCATCTCGCCTGGAGGGGAGAACCTCCTGGATTTTCTCGAGTTGCGGCAGGTCTTCTCGAGTTACGACGGGGACCTCAGGGACCCGCTCTGGTGGCCTCAGGAAAGGCCAGTCCCCATGCGAGTTGCTAGGGGACCTCTCGGGATTCCTCTCCCGTCCATGCCGGGGCCTCAGTCCTTGTGTGGAGTCGGGGCCGGAACCTGAGGATTCCTCTCCAGTGTTGCCATGGATCTTGGGGTGCTTCTGAGTCTCCCCAGGGGAGTCAGGCCTCGTCTCGAGTGGGGGCATGCACGTGCGCTTTCCTCCCGAGCTGCAGCAGTAGTGTCACGCTTCCTGTCACGTGGATCAAGGGATCTGTGGCTTTCCCTCGAGGCTGTCCCTCGAGGCTTTTCCACGAGGCTTTCCCACAGGGCTGTGCCACGTGCCACCTTGGTGTGAGTCGATCCTCGGCGTGAAAGACGAGCTGGTGAAGGGAAAAGAGGTTCCTCTGGAATGGACTGAGACATCTGGGGGACTCTTGGAATGCTGGCTCGACCCTGGAGTTCCTCTCGCCGTTCCTGTTGAGAGGGCCTCCTCTTGAGATGCGACGGGAACGCCGGGAACTCTTTCCCGACGAAGCAGGGAAAGGATCCCTCATCTTGAGCTACGAGGCGGAAACGGGGCTCCTCTGGATGTGGGCGGGACCCTCGTGATTCCTCTCGAGTGGAGACGGGTATGTCGGGGAACTTCTTGATTTGCACCAAGGGTGTGAAGGAGCCTTTCGAAGTTCCAGAGGTGAGGTGTGATCACCCTCGAGACGCCTCAGCGGAAATGGGCCTCATCTCGCCTGGAGGGGAGAACCTCCTGGATTTTCTCGAGTTGCGGCAGGTCTTCTCGAGTTACGACGGGGACCTCAGGGACCCGCTCTGGTGGCCTCAGGAAAGGCCAGTCCCCATGCGAGTTGCTAGGGGACCTCTCGGGATTCCTCTCCCGTCCATGCCGGGGCCTCAGTCCTTGTGTGGAGTCGGGGCCGGAACCTGAGGATTCCTCTCCAGGGTTGCCATGGATCTTGGGGTGCTTCTGAGTCTCCCCAGGGGAGTCAGGCCTCGTCTCGAGTGGGGGCATGCACGTGCGCTTTCCTCCCGAGCTGCAGCAGTAGTGTCACGCTTCCTGTCACGTGGATCAAGGGATCTGTGGCTTTCCCTCGAGGCTGTCCCTCGAGGCTTTCCCACGAGGCTTTCCCACAGAGCTGTGCCACGTGCCACCTTGGTGTGAGTCGATCCTCAGCGTGAAAGACGAGCCGGTGAAGGGAAAAGAGGTTCCTCTGGAATGGAGTGAGACATCTGGGGGACTCTTGGAATGCTGGCTCGACCCTGGAGTTCCTCTCGCCGTTCCTGTTGAGAGGGCCTCCTCTTGAGATGCGACGGGAATGCCGGGAACTCTTTCCCGACGAAGCAGGGAAAGGATCCCTCATCTCGAGCTACGAGACGGAAACGGGGCTCCTCTGGATGTGGACGTGACCCTCGTGATTCCTCTCGAGTGGAGACAGGTTTGTCGGGGAACTTCTTGATTTGCACCAAGGGTGTGAAGGAGCCTTTCGAAGTTCCAGAGGTGAGGTGTGATCAGCCTCGAGACGCCTCAGCGGAAATGGGCCTCATCTCGCCTGGAGGGGAGAACCTCCTGGATTTTCTCGAGTTGCGGCAGGTCTTCTCGACTTACGACGGGGACCTCAGGGACCCGCTCTGGTGGCCTCAGGAAAGGCCAGTCCCCATGCGAGTTGCTAGGGGACCTCTCGGGATTCCTCTCCCGTCCATGCCGGGGCCTCAGTCCTTGTGTGGAGTCGGGGCCGGAACCTGAGGATTCCTCTCCAGGGTTGCCATGGATCTTGGGGTGCTTCTGAGTCTCCCCAGGGGAGTCAGGCCTCCTCTCGAGTGGGGGCATGCACGTGCGTTTTCCTCCCGAGCTGCAGCAGTAGTGTCACGCTTCCTGTCACGTGGATCAAGGGATCTGTGGCTTTCCCTCGAGGCTGTCCCTCGAGGCTTTCCCACGAGGCTTTCCCACAGGGCTGTGCCACGTGCCACCTTGGTGTGAGTCGATCCTCGGCGTGAAAGACGAGCCGGTGAAGGGAAAAGAGGTTCCTCTGGAATGGACTGAGACATCTGGGGGACTCTTGGAATGCTGGCTCGACCCTGGAGTTCCTCTCGCCGTTCCTGTTGAGAGGGCCTCCTCTTGAGATGCGACGGGAACGCCGGGAACTCTTTCCCGACGAAGCAGGGAAAGGATCCCTCATCTCGAGCTACGAGGCGGAAACGGGGCTCCTCTGGATGTGGGCGGGACCCTCGTGATTCCTCTCGAGTGGAGACGGGTATGTCGGGGAACTTCTTGATTTGCACCAAGGGTGTGAAGGACCCTTTCGAAGTTCCAGAGGTGAGGTGTGATCAGCCTCGAGACGCCTCAGCGGAAATGGGCCTCATCTCGCCTGGAGGGGAGAACCTCCTGGATTTTCTCGAGTTGCGGCAGGTCTTCTCGAGTTAGGACGGGGACCTCAGGGACCCGCTCTGGTGGCCTCAGGAAAGGCCAGTCCCCATGCGAGTTGCTAGGGGACCTCTCGGGATTCCTCTCCCGTCCATGCCGGGGCCTCAGTCCTTGTGTGGAGTCGGGGCCGGAACCTGAGGATTCCTCTCCAGTGTTGCCATGGATCTTGGGTGCTTCTGAGTCTCCCCAGGGGAGTCAGGCCTCGTCTCGAGTGGGGGCATGCACGTGCGCTTTCCTCCCGAGCTGCAGCAGTAGTGTCACGCTTCCTGTCACGTGGATCAAGGGATCTGTGGCTTTCCCTCGAGGCTGTCCCTCGAGGCTTTCCCACGAGGCTTTCCCACAGAGCTGTGCCACGTGCCACCTTGGTGTGAGTCGATCCTCGGCGTGAAAGAGGACCCGGTGAAGGGAAAAGAGGTTCCTCTGGAATGGACTGAGACATCTGGGGGACTCTTGGAATGCTGGCTCGACCCTGGAGTTCCTCTCGCCGTTCCTGTTGAGAGGGCCTCCTCTTGAGATGCGACGGGAACGCCGGGAACTCTTTCCCGACGAAGCAGGGAAAGGATCCCTCATCTCGAGGTACGAGGCAGAAACGGGGCTCCTCTGGATGTGGGCGGGACCCTCGTGATTCCTCTCGAGTGGAGACGGGTATGTCGGGGAACTTCTTGATTTGCACCAAGGGTGTGAAGGAGCCTTTCAAAGTTCCAGAGGTGAGGTGTGATCAGCCTCGAGACGCCTCAGCGGAAATGGGCCTCATCTCGCCTGGAGGGGAGAACCTCCTGGATTTTCTCGAGTTGCGGCAGGTCTTCTCGAGTTACGACGGGGACCTCAGGGACCCGCTCTGGTGGCCTCAGGAAAGGCCTGTCCCCATGCGAGTTGCTAGGGGACCTCTCGGGATTCCTCTCCCGTCCATGCCGGGGCCTCAGTCCTTGTGTGGAGTCGGGGCCGGAACCTGAGGATTCCTCTCCAGGGTTGCCATGGATCTTGGGGTGCTTCTGAGTCTCCCCAGGGGAGTCAGGCCTCGTCTCGAGTGGGGGCATGCACGTGCGCTTTCCTCCCGAGCTGCAGCAGTAGTGTCACGCTTCCTGTCACGTGGATCAAGGGATCTGTGGCTTTCCCTCGAGGCTGTCCCTCGAGGCTTTCCCACGAGGCTTTCCCACAGAGCTGTGCCACGTGCCACCTTGGTGTGAGTCGATCCTCGGCGTGAAAGACGAGCCGGTGAAGGGAAAAGAGGTTCCTCTGGAATGGAGTGAGACATCTGGGGGACTCTTGGAATGCTGGCTCGACCCTGGAGTTCCTCTCGCCGTTCCTGTTGAGAGGGCCTCCTCTTGAGATGCGACGGGAACGCCGGGAACTCTTTCCCGACGAAGCAGGGATAGGATCCCTCATCTCGAGCTACGAGACGGAAACGGGGCTCCTCTGGATGTGGGCGGGACCCTCGTGATTCCTCTCGAGTGGAGACAGGTTTGTCGGGGAACTTCTTGATTTGCACCAAGGGTGTGAAGGAGCCTTTCGAAGTTCCAGAGGTGAGGTGTGATCAGCCTCGAGACGCCTCAGCGGAAATGGGCCTCATCTCGCCTGGAGGGGAGAACCTCCTGGATTTTCTCGAGTTGCGGCAGGTCTTCTCGACTTACGACGGGGACCTCAGGGACCCGCTCTGGTGGCCTCAGGAAAGGCCAGTCCCCATGCGAGTTGCTAGGGGACCTCTCGGGATTCCTCTCCCGTCCATGCCGGGGCCTCAGTCCTTGTGTGGAGTCGGGGCCGGAACCTGAGCATTCCTCTCCAGTGTTGCCATGGATCTTGGGGTGCTTCTGAGTCTCCCCAGGGGAGTCAGGCCTCGTCTCGAGTGGGGGCATGCACGTGCGCTTTCCTCCCGAGCTGCAGCAGTAGTGTCACGCTTCCTGTCACGTGGATCAAGGGATCTGTGGCTTTCCCTCGAGGCTGTCCCTCGAGGCTTTTCCACGAGGCTTTCCCACAGGGCTGTGCCACGTGCCACCTTGGTGTGAGTCGATCCTCGGCGTGAAAGACGAGCTGGTGAAGGGAAAAGAGGTTCCTCTGGAATGGACTGAGACATCTGGGGGACTCTTGGAATGCTGGCTCGACCCTGGAGTTCCTCTCGCCGTTCCTGTTGAGAGGGCCTCCTCTTGAGATGCGACGGGAACGCCGGGAACTCTTTCCCGACGAAGCAGGGAAAGGATCCCTCATCTCGAGGTACGAGGCAGAAACGGGGCTCCTCTGGATGTGGGCGGGACCCTCGTGATTCCTCTCGAGTGGAGACGGGTATGTCGGGGAACTTCTTGATTTGCACCAAGGGTGTGAAGGAGCCTTTCGAAGTTCCAGAGGTGAGGTGTGATCAGCCTCGAGACGCCTCAGCGGAAATGGGCCTCATCTCGCCTGGAGGGGAGAACCTCCTGGATTTTCTCGAGTTGCGGCAGGTCTTCTCGAGTTACGACGGGGACCTCAGGGACCCGCTCTGGTGGCCTCAGGAAAGGCCAGTCCCCATGCGAGTTGCTAGGGGACCTCTCGGGATTCCTCTCCCGTCCATGCCGGGGCCTCAGTCCTTGTGTGGAGTCGGGGCCGGAACCTGAGGATTCCTCTCCAGGGTTGCCATGGATCTTGGGGTGCTTCTGAGTCTCCCCAGGGGAGTCAGGCCTCGTCTCGAGTGGGGGCATGCACGTGCGCTTTCCTCCCGAGCTGCAGCAGTAGTGTCACGCTTCCTGTCACGTGGATCAAGGGATCTGTGGCTTTCCCCTGAGGCTGTCCCTCGAGGCTTCCCCACGAGGCTTTCCCACAGAGCTGTGCCACGTGCCACCTTGGTGTGAGTCGATCCTCGGCGTGAAAGACGAGCCGGTGAAGGGAAAAGAGGTTCCTCTGGAATGGAGTGAGACATCTGGGGGACTCTTGGAATGCTGGCTCGACCCTGGAGTTCCTCTCGCCGTTCCTGTTGAGAGGGCCTCCTCTTGAGATGCGACGGGAACGCCGGGAACTCTTTCCCGACGAAGCAGGGAAAGGATCCCTCATCTCGAGCTACGAGACGGAAACGGGGCTCCTCTGGATGTGGGCGGGACCCTCGTGATTCCTCTCGAGTGGAGACAGGTTTGTCGGGGAACTTCTTGATTTGCACCAAGGGTGTGAAGGACCCTTTCGAAGTTCCAGAGGTGAGGTGTGATCAGCCTCGAGACGCCTCAGCGGAAATGGGCCTCATCTCGCCTGGAGGGGAGAACCTCCTGGATTTTCTCGAGTTGCGGCAGGTCTTCTCGACTTACGACGGGGACCTCAGGGACCCGCTCTGGTGGCCTCAGGAAAGGCCAGTCCCCATGCGAGTTGCTAGGGGACCTCTCGGGATTCCTCTCCCGTCCATGCCGGGGCCTCAGTCCTTGTGTGGATTCGGGGCCGGAACCTGAGGATTCCTCTCCAGGGTTGCCATGGATCTTGGGGTGCTTCTGAGTCTCCCCAGGGGAGTCAGGCCTCCTCTCGAGTGGGGGCATGCACGTGCGTTTTCCTCCCGAGCTGCAGCAGTAGTGTCACGCTTCCTGTCACGTGGATCAAGGGATCTGTGGCTTTCCCTCGAGGCTGTCCCTCGAGGCTTTCCCACGAGGCTTTCCCACAGGGCTGTGCCACGTGCCACCTTGGTGTGAGTCGATCCTCGGCGTGAAAGACGAGCCGGTGAAGGGAAAAGAGGTTCCTCTGGAATGGACTGAGACATCTGGGGGACTTTTGGAATGCTGGCTCGACCCTGGAGTTCCTCTCGCCGTTCCTGTTGAGAGGGCCTCCTTTTGAGATGCGACGGGAACGCCGGGAACTCTTTCCCGACGAAGCAGGGAAAGGATCCCTCATCTCGAGCTACGAGGCGGAAACGGGGCTCCTCTGGATGTGGGCGGGACCCTCGTGATTCCTCTCGAGTGGAGACGGGTATGTCGGGGAACTTCTTGATTTGCACCAAGGGTGTGAAGGACCCTTTCGAAGTTCCAGAGGTGAGGTGTGATCAGCCTCGAGACGCCTCAGCGGAAATGGGCCTCATCTCGCCTGGAGGGGAGAACCTCCTGGATTTTCTCGAGTTGCGGCAGGTCTTCTCGAGTTAGGACGGGGACCTCAGGGACCCGCTCTGGTGGCCTCAGGAAAGGCCAGTCCCCATGCGAGTTGCTAGGGGACCTCTCGGGATTCCTCTCCCGTCCATGCCGGGGCCTCAGTCCTTGTGTGGAGTCGGGGCCGGAACCTGAGGATTCCTCTCCAGTGTTGCCATGGATCTTGGGGTGCTTCTGAGTCTCCCCAGGGGAGTCAGGCCTCGTCTCGAGTGGGGGCATGCACGTGCGCTTTCCTCCCGAGCTGCAGCAGTAGTGTCACGCTTCCTGTCACGTGGATCAAGGGATCTGTGGCTTTCCCTCGAGGCTGTCCCTCGAGGCTTTTCCACGAGGCTTTCCCACAGGGCTGTGCCACGTGCCACCTTGGTGTGAGTCGATCCTCGGCGTGAAAGACGAGCTGGTGAAGGGAAAAGAGGTTCCTCTGGAATGGACTGAGACATCTGGGGGACTCTTGGAATGCTGGCTCGACCCTGGAGTTCCTCTCGCCGTTCCTGTTGAGAGGGCCTCCTCTTGAGATGCGACGGGAACGCCGGGAACTCTTTCCCGACGAAGCAGGGAAAGGATCCCTCATCTCGAGGTACGAGGCAGAAACGGGGCTCCTCTGGATGTGGGCGGGACCCTCGTGATTCCTCTCGAGTGGAGACGGGTATGTCGGGGAACTTCTTGATTTGCACCAAGGGTGTGAAGGACCCTTTCGAAGTTCCAGAGGTGAGGTGTGATCAGCCTCGAGACGCCTCAGCGGAAATGGGCCTCATCTCGCCTGGAGGGGAGAACCTCCTGGATTTTCTCGAGTTGCTGCGGGTCTTCTCGAGTTACGACGGGGACCTCAGGGACCCGCTCTGGTGGCCTCAGGAAAGGCCAGTCCCCATGCGAGTTGCTAGGGGACCTCTCGGGATTCCTCTCCCGTCCATGCCGGGGCCTCAGTCCTTGTGTGGAGTCGGGGCCGGAACCTGAGGATTCCTCTCCAGGGTTGCCATGGATCTTGGGGTGCTTCTGAGTCTCCCCAGGGGAGTCAGGCCTCGTCTCGAGTGGGGGCATGCACGTGCGCTTTCCTCCCGAGCTGCAGCAGTAGTGTCACGCTTCCTGTCACGTGGATCAAGGGATCTGTGGCTTTCCCTCGAGGCTGTCCCTCGAGGCTTTCCCACGAGGCTTTCCCACAGAGCTGTGCCACGTGCCACCTTGGTGTGAGTCGATCCTCGGCGTGAAAGACGAGCCGGTGAAGGGAAAAGAGGTTCCTCTGGAATGGAGTGAGACATCTGGGGGACTCTTGGAATGCTGGCTCGACCCTGGAGTTCCTCTCGCCGTTCCTGTTGAGAGGGCCTCCTCTTGAGATGCGACGGGAACGCCGGGAACTCTTTCCCGACGAAGCAGGGAAAGGATCCCTCATCTCGAGCTACGAGACGGAAACGGGGCTCCTCTGGATGTGGGCGGGACCCTCGTGATTCCTCTCGAGTGGAGACAGGTTTGTCGGGGAACTTCTTGATTTGCACCAAGGGTGTGAAGGAGCCTTTCGAAGTTCCAGAGGTGAGGTGTGATCAGCCTCGAGACGCCTCAGCGGAAATGGGCCTCATCTCGCCTGGAGGGGAGAACCTCCTGGATTTTCTCGAGTTGCGGCAGGTCTTCTCGACTTACGACGGGGACCTCAGGGACCCGCTCTGGTGGCCTCAGGAAAGGCCAGTCCCCATGCGAGTTGCTAGGGGACCTCTCGGGATTCCTCTCCCGTCCATGCCGGGGCCTCAGTCCTTGTGTGGAGTCGGGGCCGGAACCTGAGGATTCCTCTCCAGTGTTGCCATGGATCTTGGGGTGCTTCTGAGTCTCCCCAGGGGAGTCAGGCCTCGTCTCGAGTGGGGGCATGCACGTGCGCTTTCCTCCCGAGCTGCAGCAGTAGTGTCACGCTTCCTGTCACGTGGATCAAGGGATCTGTGGCTTTCCCTCGAGGCTGTCCCTCGAGGCTTTTCCACGAGGCTTTCCCACAGGGCTGTGCCACGTGCCACCTTGGTGTGAGTCGATCCTCGGCGTGAAAGACGAGCTGGTGAAGGGAAAAGAGGTTCCTCTGGAATGGACTGAGACATCTGGGGGACTCTTGGAATGCTGGCTCGACCCTGGAGTTCCTCTCGCCGTTCCTGTTGAGAGGGCCTCCTCTTGAGATGCGACGGGAACGCCGGGAACTCTTTCCCGACGAAGCAGGGAAAGGATCCCTCATCTCGAGGTACGAGGCAGAAACGGGGCTCCTCTGGATGTGGGCGGGACCCTCGTGATTCCTCTCGAGTGGAGACGGGTATGTCGGGGAACTTCTTGATTTGCACCAAGGGTGTGAAGGACCCTTTCGAAGTTCCAGAGGTGAGGTGTGATCAGCCTCGAGACGCCTCAGCGGAAATGGGCCTCATCTCGCCTGGAGGGGAGAACCTCCTGGATTTTCTCGAGTTGCTGCGGGTCTTCTCGAGTTACGACGGGGACCTCAGGGACCCGCTCTGGTGGCCTCAGGAAAGGCCAGTCCCCATGCGAGTTGCTAGGGGACCTCTCGGGATTCCTCTCCCGTCCATGCCGGGGCCTCAGTCCTTGTGTGGAGTCGGGGCCGGAACCTGAGGATTCCTCTCCAGGGTTGCCATGGATCTTGGGGTGCTTCTGAGTCTCCCCAGGGGAGTCAGGCCTCGTCTCGAGTGGGGGCATGCACGTGCGCTTTCCTCCCGAGCTGCAGCAGTAGTGTCACGCTTCCTGTCACGTGGATCAAGGGATCTGTGGCTTTCCCTCGAGGCTGTCCCTCGAGGCTTTCCCACGAGGCTTTCCCACAGAGCTGTGCCACGTGCCACCTTGGTGTGAGTCGATCCTCGGCGTGAAAGACGAGCCGGTGAAGGGAAAAGAGGTTCCTCTGGAATGGAGTGAGACATCTGGGGGACTCTTGGAATGCTGGCTCGACCCTGGAGTTCCTCTCGCCGTTCCTGTTGAGAGGGCCTCCTCTTGAGATGCGACGGGAACGCCGGGAACTCTTTCCCGACGAAGCAGGGAAAGGATCCCTCATCTCGAGCTACGAGACGGAAACGGGGCTCCTCTGGATGTGGGCGGGACCCTCGTGATTCCTCTCGAGTGGAGACAGGTTTGTCGGGGAACTTCTTGATTTGCACCAAGGGTGTGAAGGAGCCTTTCGAAGTTCCAGAGGTGAGGTGTGATCAGCCTCGAGACGCCTCAGCGGAAATGGGCCTCATCTCGCCTGGAGGGGAGAACCTCCTGGATTTTCTCGAGTTGCGGCAGGTCTTCTCGACTTACGACGGGGACCTCAGGGACCCGCTCTGGTGGCCTCAGGAAAGGCCAGTCCCCATGCGAGTTGCTAGGGGACCTCTCGGGATTCCTCTCCCGTCCATGCCGGGGCCTCAGTCCTTGTGTGGAGTCGGGGCCGGAACCTGAGGATTCCTCTCCAGTGTTGCCATGGATCTTGGGGTGCTTCTGAGTCTCCCCAGGGGAGTCAGGCCTCGTCTCGAGTGGGGGCATGCACGTGCGCTTTCCTCCCGAGCTGCAGCAGTAGTGTCACGCTTCCTGTCACGTGGATCAAGGGATCTGTGGCTTTCCCTCGAGGCTGTCCCTCGAGGCTTTTCCACGAGGCTTTCCCACAGGGCTGTGCCACGTGCCACCTTGGTGTGAGTCGATCCTCGGCGTGAAAGACGAGCTGGTGAAGGGAAAAGAGGTTCCTCTGGAATGGACTGAGACATCTGGGGGACTCTTGGAATGCTGGCTCGACCCTGGAGTTCCTCTCGCCGTTCCTGTTGAGAGGGCCTCCTCTTGAGATGCGACGGGAACGCCGGGAACTCTTTCCCGACGAAGCAGGGAAAGGATCCCTCATCTCGAGGTACGAGGCAGAAACGGGGCTCCTCTGGATGTGGGCGGGACCCTCGTGATTCCTCTCGAGTGGAGACGGGTATGTCGGGGAACTTCTTGATTTGCACCAAGGGTGTGAAGGAGCCTTTCGAAGTTCCAGAGGTGAGGTGTGATCAGCCTCGAGACGCCTCAGCGGAAATGGGCCTCATCTCGCCTGGAGGGGAGAACCTCCTGGATTTTCTCGAGTTGCGGCAGGTCTTCTCGAGTTAGGACGGGGACCTCAGGGACCCGCTCTGGTGGCCTCAGGAAAGGCCAGTCCCCATGCGAGTTGCTAGGGGACCTCTCGGGATTCCTCTCCCGTCCATGCCGGGGCCTCAGTCCTTGTGTGGAGTCGGGGCCGGAACCTGAGGATTCCTCTCCAGTGTTGCCATGGATCTTGGGGTGCTTCTGAGTCTCCCCAGGGGAGTCAGGCCTCGTCTCGAGTGGGGGCATGCACGTGCGCTTTCCTCCCGAGCTGCAGCAGTAGTGTCACGCTTCCTGTCACGTGGTTCAAGGGATCTGTGGCTTTCCCTCGAGGCTGTCCCTCGAGGATTTCAGACGAGGCTTTCCCACAGGGCTGTGCCACGTGCCACCTTGGTGTGAGTCGATCCTCGGCGTGAAAGACGAGCCGGTGAAGGGAAAAGAGGTTCCTCTGGAATGGAGTGAGACATCTGGGGGACTCTTGGAATGCTGGCTCGACCCTGGAGTTCCTCTCGCCGTTCCTGTTGAGAGGGCCTCCTCTTGAGATGCGACGGGAACGCCGGGAACTCTTTCCCGACGAAGCAGGGAAAGGATCCCTCATCTCGAGCTACGAGACGGAAACGGGGCTCCTCTGGATGTGGGCGGGACCCTCGTGATTCCTCTCGAGTGGAGACAGGTTTGTCGGGGAACTTCTTGATTTGCACCAAGGGTGTGAAGGACCCTTTCGAAGTTCCAGAGGTGAGGTGTGATCAGCCTCGAGACGCCTCAGCGGAAATGGGCCTCATCTCGCCTGGAGGGGAGAACCTCCTGGATTTTCTCGAGTTGCGGCAGGTCTTCTCGACTTACGACGGGGACCTCAGGGACCCGCTCTGGTGGCCTCAGGAAAGGCCAGTCCCCATGCGAGTTGCTAGGGGACCTCTCGGGATTCCTATCCCGTCCATGCCGGGGCCTCAGTCCTTGTGTGGATTCGGGGCCGGAACCTGAGGATTCCTCTCCAGGGTTGCCATGGATCTTGGGGTGCTTCTGAGTCTCCCCAGGGGAGTCAGGCCTCCTCTCGAGTGGGGGCATGCACGTGCGTTTTCCTCCCGAGCTGCAGCAGTAGTGTCACGCTTCCTGTCACGTGGATCAAGGGATCTGTGGCTTTCCCTCGAGGCTGTCCCTCGAGGCTTTCCCACGAGGCTTTCCCACAGGGCTGTGCCACGTGCCACCTTGGTGTGAGTCGATCCTCGGCGTGAAAGACGAGCCGGTGAAGGGAAAAGAGGTTCCTCTGGAATGGACTGAGACATCTGGGGGACTTTTGGAATGCTGGCTCGACCCTGGAGTTCCTCTCGCCGTTCCTGTTGAGAGGGCCTCCTTTTGAGATGCGACGGGAACGCCGGGAACTCTTTCCCGACGAAGCAGGGAAAGGATCCCTCATCTCGAGCTACGAGGCGGAAACGGGGCTCCTCTGGATGTGGGCGGGACCCTCGTGATTCCTCTCGAGTGGAGACGGGTATGTCGGGGAACTTCTTGATTTGCACCAAGGGTGTGAAGGACCCTTTCGAAGTTCCAGAGGTGAGGTGTGATCAGCCTCGAGACGCCTCAGCGGAAATGGGCCTCATCTCGCCTGGAGGGGAGAACCTCCTGGATTTTCTCGAGTTGCGGCAGGTCTTCTCGAGTTAGGACGGGGACCTCAGGGACCCGCTCTGGTGGCCTCAGGAAAGGCCAGTCCCCATGCGAGTTGCTAGGGGACCTCTCGGGATTCCTCTCCCGTCCATGCCGGGGCCTCAGTCCTTGTGTGGAGTCGGGGCCGGAACCTGAGGATTCCTCTCCAGTGTTGCCATGGATCTTGGGGTGCTTCTGAGTCTCCCCAGGGGAGTCAGGCCTCGTCTCGAGTGGGGGCATGCACGTGCGCTTTCCTCCCGAGCTGCAGCAGTAGTGTCACGCTTCCTGTCACGTGGATCAAGGGATCTGTGGCTTTCCCTCGAGGCTGTCCCTCGAGGCTTTTCCACGAGGCTTTCCCACAGGGCTGTGCCACGTGCCACCTTGGTGTGAGTCGATCCTCGGCGTGAAAGACGAGCTGGTGAAGGGAAAAGAGGTTCCTCTGGAATGGACTGAGACATCTGGGGGACTCTTGGAATGCTGGCTCGACCCTGGAGTTCGTCTCGCCGTTCCTGTTGAGAGGGCCTCCTCTTGAGATGCGACGGGAACGCCGGGAACTCTTTCCCGATGAAGCAGGGAAAGGATCCCTCATCTCGAGGTACGAGGCAGAAACGGGGCTCCTCTGGATGTGGGCGGGACCCTCGTGATTCCTCTCGAGTGGAGACGGGTATGTCGGGGAACTTCTTGATTTGCACCAAGGGTGTGAAGGAGCCTTTCGAAGTTCCAGAGGTGAGGTGTGATCAGCCTCGAGACGCCTCAGCGGAAATGGGCCTCATCTCGCCTGGAGGGGAGAACCTCCTGGATTTTCTCGAGTTGCGGCAGGTCTTCTCGAGTTACGACGGGGACCTCAGGGACCCGCTCTGGTGGCCTCAGGAAAGGCCAGTCCCCATGCGAGTTGCTAGGGGACCTCTCGGGATTCCTCTCCCGTCCATGCCGGGGCCTCAGTCCTTGTGTGGAGTCGGGGCCGGAACCTGAGGATTCCTCTCCAGGGTTGCCATGGATCTTGGGGTGCTTCTGAGTCTCCCCAGGGGAGTCAGGCCTCGTCTCGAGTGGGGGCATGCACGTGCGCTTTCCTCCCGAGCTGCAGCAGTAGTGTCACGCTTCCTGTCACGTGGATCAAGGGATCTGTGGCTTTCCCTCGAGGCTGTCCCTCGAGGCTTTCCCACGAGGCTTTCCCACAGAGCTGTGCCACGTGCCACCTTGGTGTGAGTCGATCCTCGGCGTGAAAGACGAGCCGGTGAAGGGAAAAGAGGTTCCTCTGGAATGGAGTGAGACATCTGGGGGACTCTTGGAATGCTGGCTCGACCCTGGAGTTCCTCTCGCCGTTCCTGTTGAGAGGGCCTCCTCTTGAGATGCGACGGGAACGCCGGGAACTCTTTCCCGACGAAGCAGGGAAAGGATCCCTCATCTCGAGCTACGAGACGGAAACGGGGCTCCTCTGGATGTGGGCGGGACCCTCGTGATTCCTCTCGAGTGGAGACAGGTTTGTCGGGGAACTTCTTGATTTGCACCAAGGGTGTGAAGGAGCCTTTCGAAGTTCCAGAGGTGAGGTGTGATCAGCCTCGAGACGCCTCAGCGGAAATGGGCCTCATCTCGCCTGGAGGGGAGAACCTCCTGGATTTTCTCGAGTTGCGGCAGGTCTTCTCGACTTACGACGGGGACCTCAGGGACCCGCTCTGGTGGCCTCAGGAAAGGCCAGTCCCCATGCGAGTTGCTAGGGGACCTCTCGGGATTCCTCTCCCGTCCATGCCGGGGCCTCAGTCCTTGTGTGGAGTCGGGGCCGGAACCTGAGGATTCCTCTCCAGTGTTGCCATGGATCTTGGGGTGCTTCTGAGTCTCCCCAGGGGAGTCAGGCCTCGTCTCGAGTGGGGGCATGCACGTGCGCTTTCCTCCCGAGCTGCAGCAGTAGTGTCACGCTTCCTGTCACGTGGATCAAGGGATCTGTGGCTTTCCCTCGAGGCTGTCCCTCGAGGCTTTTCCACGAGGCTTTCCCACAGGGCTGTGCCACGTGCCACCTTGGTGTGAGTCGATCCTCGGCGTGAAAGACGAGCTGGTGAAGGGAAAAGAGGTTCCTCTGGAATGGACTGAGACATCTGGGGGACTCTTGGAATGCTGGCTCGACCCTGGAGTTCCTCTCGCCGTTCCTGTTGAGAGGGCCTCCTCTTGAGATGCGACGGGAACGCCGGGAACTCTTTCCCGACGAAGCAGGGAAAGGATCCCTCATCTCGAGGTACGAGGCAGAAACGGGGCTCCTCTGGATGTGGGCGGGACCCTCGTGATTCCTCTCGAGTGGAGACGGGTATGTCGGGGAACTTCTTGATTTGCACCAAGGGTGTGAAGGAGCCTTTCGAAGTTCCAGAGGTGAGGTGTGATCAGCCTCGAGACGCCTCAGCGGAAATGGGCCTCATCTCGCCTGGAGGGGAGAACCTCCTGGATTTTCTCGAGTTGCGGCAGGTCTTCTCGAGTTACGACGGGGACCTCAGGGACCCGCTCTGGTGGCCTCAGGAAAGGCCAGTCCCCATGCGAGTTGCTAGGGGACCTCTCGGGATTCCTCTCCCGTCCATGCCGGGGCCTCAGTCCTTGTGTGGAGTCGGGGCCGGAACCTGAGGATTCCTCTCCAGTGTTGCCATGGATCTTGGGGTGCTTCTGAGTCTCCCCAGGGGAGTCAGGCCTCGTCTCGAGTGGGGGCATGCACGTGCGCTTTCCTCCCGAGCTGCAGCAGTAGTGTCACGCTTCCTGTCACGTGGATCAAGGGATCTGTGGCTTTCCCTTGAGGCTGTCCCTCGAAGCTTTCCCACGAGGCTTTCCCACAGAGCTGTGCCACGTGCCACCTTGGTGTGAGTCGATCCTCGGCGTGAAAGACGAGCCGGTGAAGGGAAAAGAGGTTCCTCTGGAATGGAGTGAGACATCTGGGGGACTCTTGTAATGCTGGCTCGACCCTGGAGTTCCTCTCGCCGTTCCTGTTGAGAGGGCCTCCTCTTGAGATGCGACGGGAACGCCGGGAACTCTTTCCCGACGAAGCAGGGAAAGGATCCCTCATCTCGAGCTATGAGACGGAAACGGGGCTCCTCTGGATGTGGGCGGGACCCTCGTGATTCCTCTCGAGTGGAGACAGGTTTGTCGGGGAACTTCTTGATTTGCACCAAGGGTGTGAAGGACCCTTTCGAAGTTCCAGAGGTGAGGTGTGATCAGCCTCGAGACGCCTCAGCGGAAATGGGCCTCATCTCGCCTGGAGGGGAGAACCTCCTGGATTTTCTCGAGTTGCGGCAGGTCTTCTCGACTTACGACGGGGACCTCAGGGACCCGCTCTGGTGGCCTCAGGAAAGGCCAGTCCCCATGCGAGTTGCTAGGGGACCTCTCGGGATTCCTCTCCCGTCCATGCCGGGGCCTCAGTCCTTGTGTGGAGTCGGGGCCGGAACCTGAGGATTCCTCTCCAGGTTTGCCATGGATCTTGGGGTGCTTCTGAGTCTCCCCAGGGGAGTCAGGCCTCGTCTCGAGTGGGGGCATGCACGTGCGTTTTCCTCCCGAGCTGCAGCAGTAGTGTCACGCTTCCTGTCACGTGGATCAAGGGATCTGTGGCTTTCCCTCGAGGCTTTCCCACGAGGCTTTCCCACAGGGCTGTGCCACGTGCCACCTTGGTGTGAGTCGATCCTCGGCGTGAAAGACGAGCCGGTGAAGGGAAAAGAGGTTCCTCTGGAATGGACTGAGACATCTGGGGGACTCTTGGAATGCTGGTTCGACCCTGGAGTTCCTCTCGCCGTTCCTGTTGAGAGGGCCTCCTCTTGAGATGCGACGGGAACGCCGGGAACTCTTTCCCGACGAAGCAGGGAAAGGATCCCTCATCTCGAGCTACGAGGCGGAAACGGGGCTCCTCTGGATGTGGGCGGGACCCTCGTGATTCCTCTCGAGTGGAGACGGGTATGTCGGGGAACTTCTTGATTTGCACCAAGGGTGTGAAGGACCCTTTCGAAGTTCCAGAGGTGAGGTGTGATCAGCCTCGAGACGCCTCAGCGGAAATGGGCCTCATCTCGCCTGGAGGGGAGAACCTCCTGGATTTTCTCGAGTTGCGGCAGGTCTTCTCGAGTTAGGACGGGGACCTCAGGGACCCGCTCTGGTGGCCTCAGGAAAGGCCAGTCCCCATGCGAGTTGCTAGGGGACCTCTCGGGATTCCTCTCCCGTCCATGCCGGGGCCTCAGTCCTTGTGTGGAGTCGGGGCCGGAACCTGAGGATTCCTCTCCAGTGTTGCCATGGATCTTGGGGTGCTTCTGAGTCTCCCCAGGGGAGTCAGGCCTCGTCTCGAGTGGGGGCATGCACGTGCGCTTTCCTCCCGAGCTGCAGCAGTAGTGTCACGCTTCCTGTCACGTGGTTCAAGGGATCTGTGGCTTTCCCTCGAGGCTGTCCCTCGAGGATTTCAGACGAGGCTTTCCCACAGGGCTGTGCCACGTGCCACCTTGGTGTGAGTCGATCCTCGGCGTGAAAGACGAGCCGGTGAAGGGAAAAGAGGTTCCTCTGGAATGGACTGAGACATCTGGGGGACACTTGGAATGCTGGCTCGACCCTGGAGTTCCTCTCGCCGTTCCTGTTGAGAGGGCCTCCTCTTGAGATGCGACGGGAACGCCGGGAACTCTTTCCCGACGAAGCAGGGAAAGGATCCCTCATCTCGAGCTACGAGGCGGAAACGGGGCTCCTCTGGATGTGGGCGGGACCCTCGTGATTCCTCTCGAGTGGAGACGGGTATGTCGGGGAACTTCTTGATTTGCACCAAGGGTGTGAAGGACCCTTTCGAAGTTCCAGAGGGGAGGTGTGATCAGCCTCGAGACGCCGCAGCGGAAATGGGCTTCATCTCGCCTGGAGGGGAGAACCTCCTGGATTTTCTCGAGTTGCGGCAGGTCTTCTCGAGTTACGACGGGGACCTCAGGGACCCGCTCTGGTGGCCTCAGGAAAGGCCAGTCCCCATGCGAGTTGCTAGGGGACCTCTCGGGATTCCTCTCCCGTCCATGCCGGGGCCTCAGTCCTTGTGTGGGGTCGGGGCCGGAACCTGAGGATTCCTCTCCAGGGTTGCCATGGATCTTGGGATGCTTCTGAGTCTCCCCAGGGGAGTCAGGCCTCGTCTCGAGTGTGGGCATGCACGTGCGCTTTCCTCCCGGGCTTCAGCAGTAGTGTCACGCTTCCTGTCACGTGGATCAAGGGATCTGTGGCTTTCCCTCGAGGCTGTCCCTAGAGGCTTTCACACGAGGCTTTCCCACAGGGCTGTGCCACGTGCCACCTTGGTGTGAGTCGATCCTCGGCGTGAAAGACGAGTCGGTGAAGGGAAAAGAGGTTCCTCTGGAATGGACTGAGACATCTGGGGGACACTTGGAATGCTGGCTCGACCCTGGAGTTCCTCTCGCCGTTCCTGTTGAGAGGGCCTCCTCTTGAGATGCGACGGGAACTCCGGGAACTCTTTCCGAACGAAGCAGGGAAAGGATCCCTAATCTCGAGCTACGAGGCGGAAACGGGGCTCCTCTGGATGTGGGCGGGACACTCGTGATTCCTCTCGAGTGGAGCCGGGTATGTCGGGGAACTTCTTGATTTGCACCAAGGTGTGAAGGACCCTTTCGAAGTTCCAGAGGTGAGGTGTGATCAGCCTGGAGACGCCGCAGCGGAAATGGGCCTCATCTCGCCTGGAGGGGAGAACCTCCTGGATTTTCTCGAGTTGCGGCAGGTCTTCTCGAGTTACGACGGGGACCTCAGGGACCCGCTCTGGTGGCCTCAGGAAAGGCCAGTCCCCATGCGAGTTGCTAGGGGACCTCTCGGGATTCCTCTCCCGTCCATGCCGGGGCCTCAGTCCTTGTTTGGAGTCGGGGCCGGAACCTGAGGATTCCTCTCCAGGGTTGCCATGGATCTTGGGGTGCTTCTGAGTCTCCCCAGGGGAGTCAGGCCTCGTCTCGAGTGGGGGCATGCACGTGCGCTTTCCTCCCGAGCTGCAGCAGTAGTGTCACGCTTCCTGTCACGTGGATCAAGGGATCTGTGGCTTTCCCTCGAGGCTGTCCCTCGAGGCTTTCCCACGAGGCTTTCCCACAGAGCTGTGCCACGTGCCACCTTGGTGTGAGTCGATCCTCAGCGTGAAAGACGAGCCGGTGAAGGGAAAAGAGGTTCCTCTGGAATGGAGTGAGACATCTGGGGGACTCTTGGAATGCTGGCTCGACCCTGGAGTTCCTCTCGCCGTTCCTGTTGAGAGGGCCTCCTCTTGAGATGCGACGGGAACGCCGGGAACTCTTTCCCGACGAAGCAGGGAAAGGATCCCTCATCTCGAGCTACGAGACGGAAACGGGGCTCCTCTGGATGTGGGCGGGACCCTCGTGATTCCTCTCGAGTGGAGACAGGTTTGTCGGGGAAATTCTTGATTTGCACCAAGGGTGTGAAGGAGCCTTTCGAAGTTCCAGAGGTGAGGTGTGATCAGCCTCGAGACGCCTCAGCGGAAATGGGCCTCATCTCGCCTGGAGGGGAGAACCTCCTGGATTTTCTCGAGTTGCGGCAGGTCTTCTCGACTTACGACGGGGACCTCAGGGACCCGCTCTGGTGGCCTCAGGAAAGGCCAGTCCCCATGCGAGTTGCTAGGGGACCTCTCGGGATTCCTCTCCCGTCCATGCCGGGGCCTCAGTCCTTGTGTGGAGTCGGGGCCGGAACCTGAGGATTCCTCTCCAGTGTTGCCATGGATCTTGGGGTGCTTCTGAGTCTCCCCAGGGGAGTCAGGCCTCGTCTCGAGTGGGGGCATGCACGTGCGCTTTCCTCCCGAGCTGCAGCAGTAGTGTCACGCTTCCTGTCACGTGGATCAAGGGATCTGTGGCTTTCCCTCGAGGCTGTCCCTCGAGGCTTTCCCACGAGGCTTTCCCACAGGGCTGTGCCACGTGCCACCTTGGTGTGAGTCGATCCTCGGCGTGAAAGACGAGCCGGTGAAGGGAAAAGAGGTTCCTCTGTAATGGACTGAGACATCTGGGGGACTCTTGGAATGCTGGCTCGACCCTGGAGTTCCTCTCGCCGTTCCTGTTGAGAGGGCCTCCTCTTGAGATGCGACGGGAACGCCGGGAACTCTTTCCCGACGAAGCAGGGAAAGGATCCCTCATCTCGAGCTACGAGACGGAAACGGGGCTCCTCTGGATATGGGCGGGACCCTCGTGATTCCTCTCGAGTGGAGACAGGTTTGTCGGGGAACTTCTTGATTTGTACCAAGGGTGTGAAGGACCCTTTCGAAGTTCCAGAGGTGAGGTGTGATCAGTCTCGAGACGCCTCAGCGGAAATGGGCCTCATCTCGCCTGGAGGGGAGAACCTCCTGGATTTTCTCGAGTTGCGGCAGGTCTTCTCGAGTTACGACCGGGTCCTCAGGGACCCGCTCTGGTGGCCTCCAGAAAGGCCAGTCCCCATGCGAGTTGCTAGGGGACCTCTCGGGATTCCTCTCCCGTCCATGCCGGGGCCTCAGTCCTTGTGTGGAGTCGGGGCCGGAACCTGAGGATTCCTCTCCAGGGTTGCCATGGATCTTGGGGTGCTTCTGAGTCTCCCCAGGGGAGTCAGGCCTCGTCTCGAGTGTGGGCATGCACGTGTGCTTTCCTCCCGGGCTTCAGCAGTAGTGTCACGCTTCCTGTCACGTGGATCAAGGGATCTGTGGCTTTCCCTCGAGGCTGTACCTAGAGGCTTTCACACGAGGCTTTCCCACAGGGCTGTGCCACGTGCCACCTTGGTGTGAGTCGATCCTCGGCGTGAAAGACGAGCCGGTGAATGGAAAAGAGGTTCCTCTGGAATGGACTGAGACATCTGGAGGACTCTTGGAATGGTGGCACGACCCTGGAGTTCCTCTCGCCGTTCCTGTTGAGAGGGTCTCCTCTTGAGATGCGACGGGAACGCCGGGAACTCTTTCCCGACGAAGCAGGGAAAGGTTCCCTCATCTCGAGGTACGAGGCGGAAACGGGGCTCCTCTGGATGTGGGCGGGACCCTCGTGATTCCTCTCGAGTGGAGACGGGTATGTCGGGGAACTTCTTGATTTGCCCCAAGGGTGTGAAGGAGCCTTTTGAAGTTCCAGAGGTGAGGTGTGATCAGCCTCGAGACGCCTCAGCGGAAATGGGCCTCATCTCGCCTGGAGGGGAGAACCTCCTGGATTTTCTCGAGTTGCGGCAGGTCTTCTCGACTTACGACGGGGACCTCAGGGACCCGCTCTGGTGGCCTCAGGAAAGGCCAGTCCCCATGGGAGTTGCTAGGGGACCTCTCGGGATTCCTCTCCCGTCCATGCCGGGGCCTCAGTCCTTGTGTGGAGTCGGGGCCGGAACCTGAGGATTCCTCTCCAGAGTTGCCATGGATCTTGGGGTGCTTCTGAGTCTCCCCAGGGGAGTCAGGCCTCGTCTCCAGTGGGGGCATGCACGTGCGCTTTCCTCCCGAGCTGCAGCAGTAGTGTCACGCTTCCTGTCACGGGGATCAAGGGATCTGTGGCTTTCCCTCGAGGCTGTCCCTAGAGGCTTTCCCACGAGGCTTTCCCACAGGGCTGTGCCACGTGCCACCTTGGTGTGAGTCGATCCTCGGCGTGAAAGACGAGCCGGTGAAGGGAAAAGAGGTTCCTTTGGAATGGACTGAGACATCTGGGGGGCTCTTGGAATGGTGGCACGACCCTGGAGTTCCTCTCGCCGTTCCTGTTGAGAGGGCCTCTTCTTGAGATGCGACGGGAAGGCCGGGAACTCTTTCCCGACGAAGCAGGGAAAGGATCCCTCATCTCGAACTACGAGGCGGAAACGGGGCTCCTCTGGATGTGGGCGGGACCCTCGTGATTCCTCTCGAGTGGAGACGGGTATGTCGGGGAACTTCTTGATTTGCACCAAGGGTGTGAAGGAGCGTTTCGAAGTTCCAGAGGTGAGGTGTGATCAGCCTCGAGACGCCTCAGCGGAAATGGGCCTCATCTCGCCTGGAGGGGAGAACCTCCTGGATTTTCTCGAGTTGTGGCAGGTCTTCTTGAGTTACGACGGGGACCTCAGGGACCCGCTCTGGTGGCCTCAGGAAAGGCCAGTCCCCATGCGAGTTGCTAGGGGACCTCTCGGGATTCCTCTCCCGTCCATGCCGGGGCCTCAGTCCTTGTGTGGAGTCGGGGCCGGAACCTGAGGATTCCTCTCCAGGGTTGCCATGGATCTTGGGGTGCTTCTGAGTCTCCCCAGGGGAGTCAGGCCTCGTCTCGAGTGGGGGCATTCACGTGCGCTTTCCTCCCGAGCTGCAGCAGTAGTGTCACGCTTCCTGTCAAGTGGATCAAGGGATCTGTGGCTTCCCCTCGAGGCTGTCCCTAGAGGCTTTCCCACGAGGCTTTCCCACAGGGCTGTGCCACGTGCCACCTTGGTGTGAGTGGATCCTCGGCGTGAAAGACGAGCCGGTGAAGGGAAAAGAGGTTCCTCTGGAATGGACTGAGACATCTGGGGGACTCTTGGAATGCTGGCTCGACCCTGGAGTTCCTCTCGCCGTTCCTGTTGAGAGGGCCTCCTCTTGAGATGCGACGGGAACGCCGGGAACTCTTTCCCGACGCAGAAGGGAAAGGATCCCTCATCTCGAGCTATGAGGCGGAAACGGGGCTCCTCTGGATGTGGTCGGGACCTTCGTGATTCCTCTCGAGTGGAGACGGGTATGTCGGGGAACTTCTTGATTTGCACCAAGGGTGTGAAGGACCCTTTCGAAGTTCCAGAGGTGAGGTGTGATCAGCCTCGAGACGCCTCAGCGGAAATGGGCCTCATCTCGCCTGGAGGGGAGAACCTCCTGGATTTTCTCGAGTTGCGGCAGGTCTTCTCGAGTTACGACGGGTACCTCAGGGACCCGCTCTGGTGGCCTCAGGAAAGGCCAGTCCCCATGCGAGTTGCTAGGGGACCTCTCGGGATTCCTCTCCCGTCCATGCCGGGGCCTCAGTCCTTGTGTGGAGACGGGGCCGGAACCTGAGGATTCCTCTCCAGTGTTGCCATGGATCTTGGGTGCTTCTGAGTCTCCCCAGGGGAGTCAGGCCTCGTCTCGAGTGGGGGCATGCACGTGCGCTTTCCTCCCGAGCTGCAGCAGTAGTGTCACGCTTCCTGTCACGTGGATCAAGGGATCTGTGGCTTTCCCTCGAGGCTGTCCCTCGAGGCTTTCCCACGAGGCTTTCCCACAGAGCTGTGCCACGTGCCACCTTGGTGTGAGTCGATCCTCGGCGTGAAAGACGAGCCGGTGAAGGGAAAAGAGGTTCCTCTGGAATGGAGTGAGACATCTGGGGGACTCTTGGAATGCTGGCTCGACCCTGGAGTTCCTCTCGCCGTTCCTGTTGAGAGGGCCTCCTCTTGAGATGCGACGGGAACGCCGGAAACTCTTTCCCGACGAAGCAGGGGAAAGGATCTCTCATCTCGAGCTACGAGACGGAAACGGGGCTCCTCTGGATGTGGGCGGGACCCTCGTGATTCCTCTCGAGTGGAGACAGGTTTGTCGGGGAACTTCTTGATTTGTACCAAGGGTGTGAAGGACCCTTTCGAAGTTCCAGAGGTGAGGTGTGATCAGCCTCGAGACGCCTCAGCGGAAATGGGCCTCATCTCGCCTGGAGGGGAGAACCTCCTGGATTTTCTCGAGTTGCGGCAGGTCTTCTCGACTTACGATGGGGACCTCAGGGACCCGCTCTTGTGGCCTCAGGAAAGGCCAGTCCCCATGCGAGTTGCTAGGGGACCTCTCGGGATTCCTCTCCCGTCCATGCCGGGGCCTCAGTCCTTGTGTGGAGTCGGGGCCGGAACCTGAGGATTCCTCTCCAGTGTTGCCATGGATCTTGGGGTGCTTCTGAGTCTCCCCAGGGGAGTCAGGCCTCGTCTCGAGTGGGGGCATGCACGTGCGTTTTCCTCCCGAGCTGCAGCAGTACTGTCACGCTACCTGTCACGTGGATCAAGGGATCTGTGGCTTTCCCTCGAGGCTGTCCCTCGAGGCTTTCCCACGAGGCTTTCCCACAGGGCTGTGCCACGTGCCACCTTGGTGTGAGTCGATCCTTGGCGTGAAAGACGAGCCGGTGAAGGGAAAAGAGGTTCCTCTGGAATGGACTGAGACATCTGGGGGACTCTTGGAACGGTGGCACGACCCTGGAGTTCCTCTCGCCGTTCCTGTTGAGAGGGCCTCCTCT
>NW_026292560.1:0-79842 GCF_023091745.1 Budorcas taxicolor
GGAATCCCTAGAGGTCCCCTAGCAACTCGCATGGGGTCTGGCCTTTCCTGAGGCCACCAGAGCGGGTCCCTGAGGTCCCCGTCGTAACTCGAGAAGACCTGCCGCAACTCGAGAAAATCCAGGAGATTCTCCCCTCCAGGCGAGATGAGGCCCATTTCCGCTGAGGAGTCTCGAGGCTGATCACACCTCACCTCTGGAACTTCGAAAGGGTCCTTCACACCCTTGGTGCAAATCAAGAAGTTCCCCGACATACCCGTCTCCACTCGAGAGGAATCACGAGGGTCCCGCCCACATCCAGAGGAGCCCCGTTTCCGCCTCGTAGCTCGAGATGAGGGATCCTTTCCCTGCTTCGTCGGGAAAGAGTTCCCGGCGTTCCCGTCGCATCTCAAGAGGAGGCCCTCTCAACAGGAACGGCGAGAGGAACTCCAGGGTCGTGCCACCATTCCAAGAGTCCCCCAGATGTCTCATTCCATTACAGAGGAACCTCTTTTCCCTTCACCGGCTCGTCTTTCACGCCGAGGATCGACTCACACCAAGGTGGCACGTGGCACAGCCCTGTGGGAAAGCCTCGTGGGAAAGCCTCGAGGGACAGCCTCGAGGGAAAGCCACAGATCCCTTGATCCACGTGACAGGAAGCGTGACACTACTGCTGCAGCTCGGGAGGAAAGCGCACGTGCATGCCCCCACTCGAGACGAGGCCTGACTCCCCTGGGGAGACTCAGAAGCACCCCAAGATCCATGGCAACACTGGAGAGGAATCCTCAGGTTCCGGCCCCGACTCCACACAAGGACTGAGGCCCCGGCATGGACGGGAGAGGAATCCCTAGAGGTCCCCTAGCAACTCGCATGAGGTCTGGCCTTTCCTGAGGCCACCAGAGCGGGTCCCTGAGGTCCCCGTCGTAACTCGAGAAGACCTGCCGCAACTCGAGAAAATCCAGGAGATTCTCCCCTCCAGGCGAGATGAGGCCCATTTCCGCTGAGGCGTCTCGAGGCTGATCACACCTCACCTCTGGAACTTCGAAAGGGTCCTTCACACCCTTGGTGCAAATCAAGAAGTTCCCCGACATACCCGTCTCCACTCGAGAGGAATCACGAGGGTCCCGCCCACATCCAGAGGAGCCCCGTTTCCGCCTCGTAGCTCGAGATGAGGGATCCTTTCCCTGCTTCGTCGGGAAAGAGTTCCCGGCGTTCCCGTCGCATATCAAGAGCACGCCGTCTCAACAGGAACGGCGAGAGGAACTTCAGGGTCGTGCCACCATTCCAAGAGTCCCCCAGATGTCTCAGTCCATTCCAGAGGAACCTCTTTTCACTTCACCGGCTCGTCTTTCACGCCGAGGATCGACTCACACCAACGTGGCACGTGGCACAGCCCTGTGGGAAAGCCTCGTGGGAAAGCCTCGAGGGACAGCCTCGAGGGAAAGCCACAGATCCCTTGATCCACGTGACAGGAAGCGTGACACTACTGCTGCAGCTCGGGAGGAAAGCGCACGTGCATGCCCCCACTCGAGACGAGGCCTGACTCCCCTGGGGAGACTCAGAAGCACCACAAGATCCATGGCAAAACTGGAGAGGAATTCTCAGGTTTCGGCCCCGTCTCCACACAAGGACTGAGGCCCCGGCATGGACCGGAGAGGAATCCCGAGAGGTCCCCTAGCAACTCGCATTGGGTCTGGCCTTTCCTGAGGCCACCAGAGCGGGTCCCTGAGGTCCCCGTCGTAACTCGAGAAGACCTGCCGCAACTCGAGAAAATCCAGGAGTTTCTCCCCTCCAGGCGAGATGAGGCCCATTTCCGCTGAGGCGTCTCGAGGCTGATCACACCTCACCTCTGGAACTTCGAAAGGGTCCTTCACACCCTTGGTGCAAATCAAGAAGTTCCCCGACATACCCGTCTCCACTCGAGAGGAATCACGAGGGTCCCGCCCACATCCAGAGGAGCCCCGTTTCCGCCTCGTAGCTCGATATGAGGGATCCTTTCCCTGCTTCGTCGGGAAAGCGTTCCCGGCGTTCCCGTCGCATCTCAAGAGGAGGCCCTCTCAACAGGAACGGCGAGAGGAACTCCAGGATCGTGCCACCATTCCAAGAGTCCCCCAGATGTCTCAGTCCATTCCAGAGGAACCTCTTTTCCCTTCACCGGCTCGTCTTTCACGCCGAGGATCGACTCACACCAAGGTGGCACGTGGCACAGCCCTGTGGGAAAGCCTCGTGGAAAAGCCTCGAGGGACAGCCTCGAGGGAAAGCCACAGATCCCTTGATCCACGTGACAGGAAGCGTGACACTACTGCTGCAGCTCGGGAGGAAAGCGCACGTGCATGCCCCCACTCGAGACGAGGCCTGACTCCCCTGGGGAGACTCAGAAGCACCCCAAGATCCATGGCAACACTGGAGAGGAATCCTCAGGTTCCGGCCCCGAATCCACACAAGGACTGAGGCCCCGGCATGGACGGGAGAGGAATCCCGAGAGGTCCCCTAGCAACTCGCATGGGGACTGGCCTTTCCTGAGGCCACCAGAGCGGGTCCCTGAGGTCCCCGTCGTAACTCGAGAAGACCTGCCGCAACTCGAGAAAATCCAGGAGGTTCTCCCCTCCAGGCGAGATGAGGCCCATTTCCGCTGAGGCGTCTCGAGGCTGATCACACCTCACCTCTGGAAATTCGAAAGGGTCCTTCACACCCTTGGTGCAAATCAAGAAGTTCCCCGACATACCCGTCTCCACTCGAGAGGAAACGCGGAGGTCCCGCCCACATCCAGAGGAGCCACGTTTCCGCCTCGTAGCTCGAGATGAGGGATCCTTTCCCTGCTTCGTCGGGAAAGAGTTCCCGGCGTTCCCGTCGCATCTCAAGAGGAGGTCCTCTCAACAGGAACGGCGAGAGGAACTCCAGGGTCGTGCCACCATTCCAAGAGTCCCCCAGATGTCTCAGTCCATTCCAGAGGAACCTCTTTTCCCTTCACCGGCTCGTCTTTCACGCCGAGGATCGACTCACACCAAGGTGGCACGTGGCACAGCCCTGTGGGAAAGCCTCGTGGGAAAGCCTCGAGGGACAGCCTCGAGGGAAAGCCACAGATCCCTTGATCCACTTGAAAGGAAGCGTGACACTACTGCTGCAGCTCGGGAGGAAAGCGCACGTGCATGCCCCCACTCGAGACGAGTCCTGACTCCCCTGGGGAGACTCAGAAACACCCCAAGATCCATGGCAACACTGGAGAGGAATCCTCAGGTTCCGGCCCCGACTCCACACAAGGACTGAGGCCCCGGCATGGACGGGAGAGGAATCCCGAGAGGTCCCCTAGCAACTCGCATGGGGACTGGCCTTTCCTGAGGCCACCAGAGCGGGTCCCTGAGGTCTCCGTCGTAACTCGAGAAGACCTGCCGCAACTCGAGAATATCCAGGAGGTTCTCCCCTCCAGGCGAGATGAGGCCCATTTCCGCTGAGGCGTCTCGAGGCTGATCACACCTCACCTCTGGAACTTCGAAAGGGTCCTTCACACCCTTGGTGCAAATCAAGAAGTTCCCCGACATACCCGTCTCCACTTGAGAGGAATCACGAGGGTCCCGCCCACATCCAGAGGAGCCCCGTTTCCGCCTCGTAGCTCGAGATGAGGGATCCTTTCCCTGCTTCTTCGGGAAAGAGTTCCCGGCGTTCCCGTCGCATCTCAAGAGGAGGCCCTCTCAACAGGAACGGAGAGAGGAACTCCAGGGTCGTGCCACCATTCCAAGAGTCCCCCAGATGTCTCAGTCCATTCCAGAGGAACCTCTTTTCCCTTCACCGGCTCGTCTTTCACGCCGAGGATCGACTCACACCAAGGTGGCACGTGGCACAGCCCTGTGGGAAAGCCTCGTGGGAAAGCCTCGAGGGACAGCCTCGAGGGAAAGCCACAGATCCCTTGATCCACGTGACAGGAAGCGTGACACTACTGCTGCAGCTCGGGAGGAAAGTGCACGTGCATGCCCCCACTCGAGACGAGGCCTGACTCCCCTGGGGAGACTCAGAAACACCCCAAGATCCATGGCAACACTGGAGAGGAATCCTCAGGTTCCGGCCCCGACTCCACACAAGGACTGAGGCCCCGGCATGGACGGGAGAGGAATCCCGAGAGGTCCCCTAGCAACTCGCATGGGGACTGGCCTTTCCTGAGGCCACCAGAGCGGGTCCCTGAGGTCCCCATCGTAACTCGAGAAGACCTGCCGCAACTCGAGAAAATCCAGGAGGTTCTCCCCTCCAGGCGAGATGAGGCCCATTTCCGCTGAGGCGTCTCGAGGCTGATCACACCTCACCTCTGGAACTTCGAAAGGGTCCTTCACACCCTTGGTGCAAATCAAGAAGTTCCCCGACATACCCGTCTCCACTCGAGAGGAATCACGAGGGTCCCGCCCACATCCAGAGGAGCCCCGTTTCCGCCTCGTAGCTCGAGATGAGGGATCCTTTCCCTGCTTCGTCGGGAAAGAGTTCCCGGCGTTCCCGTCGCATATCAAGAGCACGCCGTCTCAACAGGAACGGCGAGAGGAACTTCAGGGTCGTGCCACCATTCCAAGAGTCCCCCAGATGTCTCAGTCCATTCCAGAGGAACCTCTTTTCACTTCACCGGCTCGTCTTTCACGCCGAGGATCGACTCACACCAACGTGGCACGTGGCACAGCCCTGTGGGAAAGCCTCGTGGGAAAGCCTCGAGGGACAGCCTCGAGGGAAAGCCACAGATCCCTTGATCCACGTGACAGGAAGCGTGACACTACTGCTGCAGCTCGGGAGGAAAGCGCACGTGCATGCCCCCACTCGAGACGAGGCCTGACTCACCTGGGGAGACTCAGAAGCACCCCAAGATCCATGGCAAAACTGGAGAGGAATCCTCAGGTTTCGGCCCCGTCTCCACACAAGGACTGAGGCCCCGGCATGGACCGGAGAGGAATCCCGAGAGGTCCCCTAGCAACTCGCATTGGGTCTGGCCTTTCCTGAGGCCACCAGAGCGGGTCCCTGAGGTCCCCGTCGTAACTCGAGAAGACCTGCCGCAACTCGAGAAAATCCAGGAGGTTCTCCCCTCCAGGCGAGATGAGGCCCATTTCCGCTGAGGCGTCTCGAGGCTGATCACACCTCACCTCTGGAACTTCGAAAGGGTCCTTCACACCCTTGGTGCAAATCAAGAAGTTCCCCGACATACCCGTCTCCACTTGAGAGGAATCACGAGGGTCCCGCCCACATCCAGAGGAGCCCCGTTTCCGCCTCGTAGCTCGAGATGAGGGATCCTTTCCCTGCTTCGTCGGGAAAGAGTTCCCGGCGTTCCCGTCGCATCTCAAGAGGAGGCCCTCTCAACAGGAACGGAGAGAGGAACTCCAGGGTCGTGCCACCATTCCAAGAGTCCCCCAGATGTCTCAGTCCATTCCAGAGGAACCTCTTTTCCCTTCACCGGCTCGTCTTTCACGCCGAGGATCGACTCACACCAAGGTGGCACGTGGCACAGCCCTGTGGGAAAGCCTCGTGGGAAAGCCTCGAGGGACAGCCTCGAGGGAAAGCCACAGATCCCTTGATCCACGTGACAGGAAGCGTGACACTACTGCTGCAGCTCGGGAGGAAAGCGCACGTGCATGCCCCCACTCGAGACGAGGCCTGACTCCCCTGGGGAGACTCAGAAGCACCCCAAGATCCATGGCAACACTGGAGAGGAATCCTCAGGTTCCGGCCCCGACTCCACACAAGGACTGAGGCCCCGGCATGGACGGGAGAGGAATCCCTAGAGGTCCCCTAGCAACTCGCATGAGGTCTGGCCTTTCCTGAGGCCACCAGAGCGGGTCCCTGAGGTCCCCGTCGTAACTCGAGAAGACCTGCCGCAACTCGAGAAAATCCAGGAGATTCTCCCCTCCAGGCGAGATGAGGCCCATTTCCGCTGAGGCGTCTCGAGGCTGATCACACCTCACCTCTGGAACTTCGAAAGGGTCCTTCACACCCTTGGTGCAAATCAAGAAGTTCCCCGACATACCCGTCTCCACTCGAGAGGAATCACGAGGGTCCCGCCCACATCCAGAGGAGCCCCGTTTCCGCCTCGTAGCTCGAGATGAGGGATCCTTTCCCTGCTTCGTCGGGAAAGAGTTCCCGGCGTTCCCGTCGCATATCAAGAGCACGCCGTCTCAACAGGAACGGCGAGAGGAACTTCAGGGTCGTGCCACCATTCCAAGAGTCCCCCAGATGTCTCAGTCCATTCCAGAGGAACCTCTTTTCACTTCACCGGCTCGTCTTTCACGCCGAGGATCGACTCACACCAACGTGGCACGTGGCACAGCCCTGTGGGAAAGCCTCGTGGGAAAGCCTCGAGGGACAGCCTCGAGGGAAAGCCACAGATCCCTTGATCCACGTGACAGGAAGCGTGACACTACTGCTGCAGCTCGGGAGGAAAGCGCACGTGCATGCCCCCACTCGAGACGAGGCCTGACTCCCCTGGGGAGACTCAGAAGCACCCCAAGATCCATGGCAAAACTGGAGAGGAATTCTCAGGTTTCGGCCCCGTCTCCACACAAGGACTGAGGCCCCGGCATGGACCGGAGAGGAATCCCGAGAGGTCCCCTAGCAACTCGCATTGGGTCTGGCCTTTCCTGAGGCCACCAGAGCGGGTCCCTGAGGTCCCCGTCGTAACTCGAGAAGACCTGCCGCAACTCGAGAAAATCCAGGAGTTTCTCCCCTCCAGGCGAGATGAGGCCCATTTCCGCTGAGGCGTCTCGAGGCTGATCACACCTCACCTCTGGAACTTCGAAAGGGTCCTTCACACCCTTGGTGCAAATCAAGAAGTTCCCCGACATACCCGTCTCCACTCGAGAGGAATCACGAGGGTCCCGCCCACATCCAGAGGAGCCCCGTTTCCGCCTCGTAGCTCGATATGAGGGATCCTTTCCCTGCTTCGTCGGGAAAGCGTTCCCGGCGTTCCCGTCGCATCTCAAGAGGAGGCCCTCTCAACAGGAACGGCGAGAGGAACTCCAGCATCGTGCCACCATTCCAAGAGTCCCCCAGATGTCTCAGTCCATTCCAGAGGAACCTCTTTTCCCTTCACCGGCTCGTCTTTCACGCCGAGGATCGACTCACACCAAGGTGGCACGTGGCACAGCCCTGTGGGAAAGCCTCGTGGAAAAGCCTCGAGGGACAGCCTCGAGGGAAAGCCACAGATCCCTTGATCCACGTGACAGGAAGCGTGACACTACTGCTGCAGCTCGGGAGGAAAGCGCACGTGCATGCCCCCACTCGAGACGAGGCCTGACTCCCCTGGGGAGACTCAGAAGCACCCCAAGATCCATGGCAACACTGGAGAGGAATCCTCAGGTTCCGGCCCCGAATCCACACAAGGACTGAGGCCCCGGCATGGACGGGAGAGGAATCCCGAGAGGTCCCCTAGCAACTCGCATGGGGACTGGCCTTTCCTGAGGCCACCAGAGCGGGTCCCTGAGGTCCCCGTCGTAACTCGAGAAGACCTGCCGCAACTCGAGAAAATCCAGGAGGTTCTCCCCTCCAGGCGAGATGAGGCCCATTTCCGCTGAGGCGTCTCGAGGCTGATCACACCTCACCTCTGGAAATTCGAAAGGGTCCTTCACACCCTTGGTGCAAATCAAGAAGTTCCCCGACATACCCGTCTCCACTCGAGAGGAAACGCGGAGGTCCCGCCCACATCCAGAGGAGCCACGTTTCCGCCTCGTAGCTCGAGATGAGGGATCCTTTCCCTGCTTCGTCGGGAAAGAGTTCCCGGCGTTCCCGTCGCATCTCAAGAGGAGGTCCTCTCAACAGGAACGGCGAGAGGAACTCCAGGGTCGTGCCACCATTCCAAGAGTCCCCCAGATGTCTCAGTCCATTCCAGAGGAACCTCTTTTCCCTTCACCGGCTCGTCTTTCACGCCGAGGATCGACTCACACCAAGGTGGCACGTGGCACAGCCCTGTGGGAAAGCCTCGTGGGAAAGCCTCGAGGGACAGCCTCGAGGGAAAGCCACAGATCCCTTGATCCACTTGAAAGGAAGCGTGACACTACTGCTGCAGCTCGGGAGGAAAGCGCACGTGCATGCCCCCACTCGAGACGAGTCCTGACTCCCCTGGGGAGACTCAGAAACACCCCAAGATCCATGGCAACACTGGAGAGGAATCCTCAGGTTCCGGCCCCGACTCCACACAAGGACTGAGGCCCCGGCATGGACGGGAGAGGAATCCCGAGAGGTCCCCTAGCAACTCGCATGGGGACTGGCCTTTCCTGAGGCCACCAGAGCGGGTCCCTGAGGTCTCCGTCGTAACTCGAGAAGACCTGCCGCAACTCGAGAATATCCAGGAGGT
The DNA here is from genome assembly GCF_023091745.1 of Budorcas taxicolor. NCBI lineage: Eukaryota > Metazoa > Chordata > Mammalia > Artiodactyla > Bovidae > Budorcas > Budorcas taxicolor. The sequence continues at coordinate 8,288 of NW_026292560.1, forward strand.
TCTCCCCTCCAGGCGAGATGAGGCCCATTTCCGCTGAGGCGTCTCGAGGCTGATCACACCTCACCTCTGGAACTTCGAAAGGGTCCTTCACACCCTTGGTGCAAATCAAGAAGTTCCCCGACATACCCGTCTCCACTTGAGAGGAATCACGAGGGTCCCGCCCACATCCAGAGGAGCCCCGTTTCCGCCTCGTAGCTCGAGATGAGGGATCCTTTCCCTGCTTCTTCGGGAAAGAGTTCCCGGCGTTCCCGTCGCATCTCAAGAGGAGGCCCTCTCAACAGGAACGGAGAGAGGAACTCCAGGGTCGTGCCACCATTCCAAGAGTCCCCCAGATGTCTCAGTCCATTCCAGAGGAACCTCTTTTCCCTTCACCGGCTCGTCTTTCACTCCGAGGATCGACTCACACCAAGGTGGCACGTGGCACAGCCCTGTGGGAAAGCCTCGTGGGAAAGCCTCGAGGGACAGCCTCGAGGGAAAGCCACAGATCCCTTGATCCACGTGACAGGAAGCGTGACACTACTGCTGCAGCTCGGGAGGAAAGTGCACGTGCATGCCCCCACTCGAGACGAGGCCTGACTCCCCTGGGGAGACTCAGAAACACCCCAAGATCCATGGCAACACTGGAGAGGAATCCTCAGGTTCCGGCCCCGACTCCACACAAGGACTGAGGCCCCGGCATGGACGGGAGAGGAATCCCGAGAGGTCCCCTAGCAACTCGCATGGGGACTGGCCTTTCCTGAGGCCACCAGAGCGGGTCCCTGAGGTCCCCGTCGTAACTCGAGAAGACCTGCCGCAACTCGAGAAAATCCAGGAGGTTCTCCCCTCCAGGCGAGATGAGGCCCATTTCCGCTGAGGCGTCTCGAGGCTGATCACACCTCACCTCTGGAACTTCGAAAGGGTCCTTCACACCCTTGGTGCAAATCAAGAAGTTCCCCGACATACCCGTCTCCACTCGAGAGGAATCACGAGGGTCCCGCCCACATCCAGAGGAGCCCCGTTTCCGCCTCGTAGCTCGAGATGAGAGATCCTTTCCCTGCTTCGTCGGGAAAGAGTTCCCGGCGTTCCCGTCGCATATCAAGAGCACGCCGTCTCAACAGGAACGGCGAGAGGAACTTCAGGGTCGTGCCACCATTCCAAGAGTCCCCCAGATGTCTCAGTCCATTCCAGAGGAACCTCTTTTCACTTCACCGGCTCGTCTTTCACGCCGAGGATCGACTCACACCAACGTGGCACGTGGCACAGCCCTGTGGGAAAGCCTCGTGGGAAAGCCTCGAGGGACAGCCTCGAGGGAAAGCCACAGATCCCTTGATCCACGTGACAGGAAGCGTGACACTACTGCTGCAGCTCGGGAGGAAAGCGCACGTGCATGCCCCCACTCGAGACGAGGCCTGACTCACCTGGGGAGACTCAGAAGCACCCCAAGATCCATGGCAAAACTGGAGAGGAATCCTCAGGTTTCGGCCCCGTCTCCACACAAGGACTGAGGCCCCGGCATGGACCGGAGAGGAATCCCTAGAGGTCCCCTAGCAACTCGCATTGGGTCTGGCCTTTCCTGAGGCCACCAGAGCGGGTCCCTGAGGTCCCCGTCGTAACTCGAGAAGACCTGCCGCAACTCGAGAAAATCCAGGAGGTTCTCCCCTCCAGGCGAGATGAGGCCCATTTCCGCTGAGGCGTCTCGAGGCTGATCACACCTCACCTCTGGAACTTCGAAAGGGTCCTTCACACCCTTGGTGCAAATCAAGAAGTTCCCCGACATACCCGTCTCCACTTGAGAGGAATCACGAGGGTCCCGCCCACATCCAGAGGAGCCCCGTTTCCGCCTCGTAGCTCGAGATGAGGGATCCTTTCCCTGCTTCGTCGGGAAAGAGTTCCCGGCGTTCCCGTCGCATCTCAAGAGGAGGCCCTCTCAACAGGAACGGAGAGAGGAACTCCAGGGTCGTGCCACCATTCCAAGAGTCCCCCAGATGTCTCAGTCCATTCCAGAGGAACCTCTTTTCCCTTCACCGGCTCGTCTTTCACTCCGAGGATCGACTCACACCAAGGTGGCACGTGGCACAGCCCTGTGGGAAAGCCTCGTGGGAAAGCCTCGAGGGACAGCCTCGAGGGAAAGCCACAGATCCCTTGATCCACGTGACAGGAAGCGTGACACTACTGCTGCAGCTCGGGAGGAAAGCGCACGTGCATGCCCCCACTCGAGACGAGGCCTGACTCCCCTGGGGAGACTCAGAAACACCCCAAGATCCATGGCAACACTGGAGAGGAATCCTCAGGTTCCGGCCCCGACTCCACACAAGGACTGAGGCCCCGGCATGGACGGGAGAGGAATCCCGAGAGGTCCCCTAGCAACTCGCATGGGGACTGGCCTTTCCTGAGGCCACCAGAGCGGGTCCCTGAGGTCCCCGTCGTAACTCGAGAAGACCTGCCGCAACTCGAGAAAATCCAGGAGGTTCTCCCCTCCAGGCGAGATGAGGCCCATTTCCGCTGAGGCGTCTCGAGGCTGATCACACCTCACCTCTGGAACTTCGAAAGGGTCCTTCACACCCTTGGTGCAAATCAAGAAGTTCCCCGACATACCCGTCTCCACTCGAGAGGAATCACGAGGGTCCCGCCCACATCCAGAGGAGCCCCGTTTCCGCCTCGTAGCTCGAGATGAGGGATCCTTTCCCTGCTTCGTCGGGAAAGAGTTCCCGGCGTTCCCGTCGCATATCAAGAGCACGCCGTCTCAACAGGAACGGCGAGAGGAACTTCAGGGTCGTGCCACCATTCCAAGAGTCCCCCAGATGTCTCAGTCCATTCCAGAGGAACCTCTTTTCACTTCACCGGCTCGTCTTTCACGCCGAGGATCGACTCACACCAACGTGGCACGTGGCACAGCCCTGTGGGAAAGCCTCGTGGGAAAGCCTCGAGGGACAGCCTCGAGGGAAAGCCACAGATCCCTTGATCCACGTGACAGGAAGCGTGACACTACTGCTGCAGCACGGGAGGAAAGCGCACGTGCATGCCCCCACTCGAGACGAGGCCTGACTCACCTGGGGAGACTCAGAAGCACCCCAAGATCCATGGCAAAACTGGAGAGGAATCCTCAGGTTTCGGCCCCGTCTCCACACAAGGACTGAGGCCCCGGCATGGACCGGAGAGGAATCCCGAGAGGTCCCCTAGCAACTCGCATTGGGTCTGGCCTTTCCTGAGGCCACCAGAGCGGGTCCCTGAGGTCCCCGTCGTAACTCGAGAAGACCTGCCGCAACTCGAGAAAATCCAGGAGGTTCTCCCCTCCAGGCGAGATGAGGCCCATTTCCGCTGAGGCGTCTCGAGGCTGATCACACCTCACCTCTGGAACTTCGAAAGGGTCCTTCACACCCTTGGTGCAAATCAAGAAGTTCCCCGACATACCCGTCTCCACTCGAGAGGAATCACGAGGGTCCCGCCCACATCCAGAGGAGCCCCGTTTCCGCCTCGTAGCTCGATATGAGGGATCCTTTCCCTGCTTCGTCGGGAAAGCGTTCCCGGCGTTCCCGTCGCATCTCAAGAGGAGGCCCTCTCAACAGGAACGGCGAGAGGAACTCCAGGATCGTGCCACCATTCCAAGAGTCCCCCAGATGTCTCAGTCCATTCCAGAGGAACCTCTTTTCCCTTCACCGGCTCGTCTTTCACGCCGAGGATCGACTCACACCAAGGTGGCACGTGGCACAGCCCTGTGGGAAAGCCTCGTGGAAAAGCCTCGAGGGACAGCCTCGAGGGAAAGCCACAGATCCCTTGATCCACGTGACAGGAAGCGTGACACTACTGCTGCAGCTCGGGAGGAAAGCGCACGTGCATGCCCCCACTCGAGACGAGGCCTGACTCCCCTGGGGAGACTCAGAAGCACCCCAAGATCCATGGCAACACTGGAGAGGAATCCTCAGGTTCCGGCCCCGAATCCACACAAGGACTGAGGCCCCGGCATGGACGGGAGAGGAATCCCGAGAGGTCCCCTAGCAACTCGCATGGGGACTGGCCTTTCCTGAGGCCACCAGAGCGGGTCCCTGAGTTCCCCGTCGTAACTCGAGAAGACCTGCCGCAACTCGAGAAAATCCAGGAGGTTCTCCCCTCCAGGCGAGATGAGGCCCATTTCCAATGAGGCGTCTCGAGGCTGATCACACCTCACCTCTGGAAATTCGAAAGGGTCCTTCACACCCTTGGTGCAAATCAAGAAGTTCCCCGACATACCCGTCTCCACTCGAGAGGAAACGCGGAGGTCCCGCCCACATCCAGAGGAGCCACGTTTCCGCCTCGTAGCTCGAGATGAGGGATCCTTTCCCTGCTTCGTCGGGAAAGAGTTCCCGGCGTTCCCGTCGCATCTCAAGAGGAGGCCCTCTCAACAGGAACGGCGAGAGGAACTCCAGGGTCGTGCCACCATTCCAAGGGTCCCCCAGATGTCTCAGTCCATTCCAGAGGAACCTCTTTTCCCTTCACCGGCTCGTCTTTCACGCCGAGGATCGACTCACACCAAGGTGGCACGTGGCACAGCCCTGTGGGAAAGCCTCGTGGGAAAGCCTCGAGGGACAGCCTCGAGGGAAAGCCACAGATCCCTTGATCCACGTGACAGGAAGCGTGACACTACTGCTGCAGCTCGGGAGGAAAGCGCACGTGCATGCCCCCACTCGAGACGAGGCCTGACTCCCCTGGGGAGACTCAGAAGCACCCCAAAATCCATGGCAACACTGGAGAGGAATCCTCAGGTTCCGGCCCCGACTCCACACAAGGACTGAGGCCCAGGCATGGACGGGAGAGGAATCCCGAGAGGTCCCCTAGCAACTCGCATGGGGACTGGCCTTTCCTGAGGCCACCAGAGCGGGTCCCTGAGGTCCCCGTCGTAACTCGAGAAGACCTGCCGCAACTCGAGAAAATCCAGGAGGTTCTCCCCTCCAGGCGAGATGAGGCCCATTTCCGCTGAGGCGTCTCGAGGCTGATCACACCTCACCTCTGGAACTTCGAAAGGGTCCTTCACACCCTTGGTGCAAATCAAGAAGTTCCCCGACATACCCGTCTCCAGTCGAGAGGAAACGCGAAGGTCCCGCCCACATCCAGAGGAGCCACGTTTCCCCCTCGTAGCTCGAGATGATGGATCCTTTCCCTGCTTCGTCGGGAAAGAGTTCCCGGCGTTCCCGTCGCATCTCAAGAGGAGGCCCTCTCAACAGGAACGGCGAGAGGAACTCCAGGGTCGTGCCACCATTCCAAGGGTCCCCCAGATGTCTCAGTCCATTCCAGAGGAACCTCTTTTCCCTTCACCGGCTCGTCTTTCACGCCGAGGATCGACTCACACCAAGGTGGCACGTGGCACAGCCCTGTGGGAAAGCCTCGTGGGAAAGCCTCGAGGGACAGCCTCGAGGGAAAGCCACAGATCCCTTGATCCACGTGACAGGAAGCGTGACACTACTGCTGCAGCTCGGGAGGAAAGCGCACGTGCATGCCCCCACTCGAGACGAGGCCTGACTCCCCTGGGGAGACTCAGAAGCACCCCAAGATCCATGGCAACACTGGAGAGGAATCCTCAGGTTCCGGCCCCGACTGCACACAAGGACTGAGTCCCAGGCATGGACGGGAGAGGAATCCCGAGAGGTCCCCTAGCAACTCGCATGGGGACTGGCCTTTCCTGAGGCCACCAGAGCGGGTCCCTGAGGTCCCCGTCGTAACTCGAGAAGACCTGCCGCAACTCGAGAAAATCCAGGAGGTTTTCCCCTCCAGGCGAGATGAGGCCCATTTCCGCTGAGGCGTCTCGAGGCTGATCACACCTCACCTCTGGAACTTCGAAAGGCTCCTTCACACCCTTGGTGCAAATCAAGAAGTTCCCCGACATACCCGTCTCCACTCGAGAGGAATCACGAGGGTCCCGCCCATATCCAGAGGAGCCCCGTTTCCGCCTCGTAGCTCGAGATGAGGGATCCTTTCCCTGCTTCGTCGGGAAAGCATTCCCGGCGTTCCCGTCGCATCTCAAGAGGAGGCCCTCTCAACAGGAACGGCGAGAGGAACTCCAGGGTCGTGCCACCATTCCAAGAGTCACCCAGATGTCTCAGTCCATTCCAGAGGAACCGCTTTTCCCTTCACAGGCTCGTCTTTCACGCCGAGGATCGACTCACACCAAGGTGAAACTTGGCACAGCCCTGTGGGAAAGCCTCGTGGGAAAGACTCGAGGGAAAGCCTCGAGGGAAAGCCACAGATCCCTTGATCCACGTGACAGGAAGCGTGACCCTACTGCTGCAGCTCGGGAGGGAAGCGCACGTGCATGCCCCCACTCGAGACGAGGCCTGACTCCCCTGGGTAGACTCAGAGGCACGCCAAGATCCATGTCAACACTGGAGAGGAATGCTCAGGTTCCGGCCCCGACTCCACACAAGGTCTTAGGCACCGGCATCGACGGGAGGGGAATCCCGAGAGGTCCCCTAGCAACTCGCATGGGGACTGGCCCTTCCTGAGGCCACCAGAGCGGGTCCCTGAGGTCCCCGTCGTAACTCGAGGAGACCTGCCGCAACTCGAGAAAATTCAGGAGGTTCTTCCCTCCAGGCGAGAGGAGGCCCATTTCCGCAGAAGCTACTCGGGGCTAATCACACCTCACGTCTGGAACTTCGAAAGGGTACTTCACACCCTCGGTGCAACTCAAGAAGTTCCCCGACATACCTGTCTCCACTCGAGAGGAATCACGAGGGTCCCGCCCACATCCAGAGGAGCCCCGTTTCCGACTCGTAGCTTGAGGAGAGGGATCCTTTCCCTTCTTCGTCGGGAAAGAATTCCCGGCGTTCCCGTCGCATCTCAAGAGGAGGCCCTCTCAACAGGAACGGCGAGAGGAACTCCAGGGTCGTGCCACCATTCCAAGAGTCCCCCAGATGTCTCAGTCCATTCCAGAGGAACCTCTTTTCCCTTCACCGGATCGTCTTTCACGCCGAGGATCGACTCACAACAAGGTGGCACTTGGCACAGCCCTGTGGGAAAGCCTCGTGGGAAAGCCTCGAGGGAAAGCCACAGATCCCTTGATCCACGTGACAGGAAGCGTGACACTACTGCTGCAGCTCGGGAGGAAAGCGCACGTGCATGCCTCCACTCGAGACGAGGCCTGACTCCCCTGGGGAGACTCAGAAGCACCCCAAGATCCATGGCAACACTGGAGAGGAATCCACAGGTTCCGGCCCCGACTCCACACAAGGAATGAGGCCCCGGCATGGACGGGAGAGGAATCCCGAGAGGTCCCCTAGCAACTCGCATGGGGACTGGCCTTTCCTGAGGCCACCAGAGCGGGTCCCTGAGGTCCCCGTCGTAACTCGAGAAGACCTGCCGCAACTCGAGAAAATCCAGGAGGTTCTCCCCTCCAGGCGAGATGAGGCCCATTTCCGCTGAGGCGTCTCGAGGCTGATCACACCTCACCTCTGGAACTTCGAAAGGGTCCTTCACACCCTTGGTGCAAATCAAGAAGTTCCCCGACATACCCGTCTCCACTCGAGAGGAATCACGAGGGTCCCGCCCACATCCAGAGGAGCCCCGTTTCCGCCTCGTAGCTCGAGATGAGGGATCCTTTCCCTGCTTCGTCGGGAAAGAGTTCCCGGCGTTCCCGTCGCATCTCAAGAGGAGGCCCTCTCAACAGGAACGGCGAGAGGAACTCCAGGGTCGTGCCACCATTCCAAGGGTCCCCCAGATGTCTCAGTCCATTCCAGAGGAACCTCTTTTCCCTTCACCGGCTCGTCTTTCACGCCGAGGATCGACTCACACCAAGGTGGCTCGTGGCACAGCCCTGTGGGAAAGCCTCGTGGGAAAGCCTCGAGGGACAGCCTCGAGGGAAAGCCACAGATCCCTTGATCCACGTGACAGGAAGCGTGACACTACTGCTGCAGCTCGGGAGGAAAGCGCACGTGCATGCCCCCACTCGAGACGAGGCCTGACTCCCCTGGGGAGACTCAGAAGCACCCCAAGATCCATGGCAACACTGGAGAGGAATCCTCAGGTTCCGGCCCCGACTCCACACAAGGACTGAGGCCCCGGCATGGACGGGAGAGGAATCCCGAGAGGTCCCCTAGCAACTCGCATGGGGACTGGCCTTTCCTGAGGCCACCAGAGCGGGTCCCTGAGGTCCCCGTCGTAACTCGAGAAGACCTGCCGCAACTCGAGAAAATCCAGGAGGTTCTCCCCTCCAGGCGAGATGAGGCCCATTTCCGCTGAGGCCTCTCGAGGCTGATCACACCTCACCTCTGGAACTTCGAAAGGGTCCTTCACACCCTTGGTGCAAATCAAGAAGTTCCCCGACACACCCGTCTCCACTCGAGAGGAAACACGAGGGTCCCGCCCACATCCAGAGGAGCCCCGTTTCCGCCGCGTAGCTCGAGATGAGGGATCCTTTCCCTGCTTCGTCGGGAAAGAATTCCCGGCGTTCCCGTCGCATCTCAAGGGGAGGCCCTCTCAACAGGAACGGCGAGAGGAACTCCAGGGTCGTGCCACCATTCCAAGAGTCCCCCAGATGTCTCATTCCATTCCAGAGGAACCTCTTTTCCCTTCACCGGCTCGTCTTTCACGCCGAGGATCGACTCACACCAAGGTGGCACGTGGCACAGCCCTGTGGGAAAGCCTCGTGGGAAAGCCTCGAGGGACAGCCTCGAGGGAAAGCCACAGATCCCTTGATCCACGTGACAGGAAGCGTGACACTACTGCTGCAGCTCGGGAGGAAAGCGCACGTGCATGCCCCCACTCGAGACGAGGCCTGACTCCCCTGGGGAGACTCAGAAGCACCCCAAGATCCATGGCAACACTGGAGAGGAATCCTCAGGTTCCGGCCCCGACTCCACACAAGGACTGAGGCCCAGGCATGGACGGGAGAGGAATCCCGAGAGGTCCCCTAGCAACTCGCATGGGGACTGGCGTTTCCTGAGGCCACCAGAGCGGGTCCCTGAGGTCCCCGTCGTAACTCGAGAAGACCTGCCGCAACTCGAGAAAATCCAGGAGGTTCTCCCCTCCAGGCCTGATGAGGCCCATTTCCGCTGAGGCGTCTCGAGGCTGATCACACCTCACCTCTGGAACTTCGAAAGGGTCCTTCACACCCTTGGGGCAAATCAAGAAGTTCCCCGACATACCCGTCTCCACTCGAGAGGAAACACGAGGGTCCCGCCCACATCCAGAGGAGCCCCGTTTCCGCCTCCTAGCTCGAGATGAGGGATCCTTTCCCTGCTTCGTCGGGAAAGAGTTCCCGGCGTTCCCGTCGCATCTCAAGAGGAGGCCCTCTCAACAGGAACGGCGAGAGGAACTCCAGGGTCATGCCACCATTCCAAGAGTCCCCCAGATGTCTCAGTCCATTCCAGAGGAACCTCTTTTCCCTTCACCGGCTCGTCTTTCACGCCGAGGATCGACTCACACCAAGGTGGCACGTGGCACAGCCCTGTGGGAAAGCCTCGTGGGAAAGCCTCGAGGGACAGCCTCGAGGGAAAGCCACAGATCCCTTGATCCACGTGACAGGAAGCGTGACACTACTGCTGCAGCTCGGGAGGAAAGCGCACGTGCATGCCCCCACTCGAGACGAGGCCTGACTCCCCTGGGGAGACTCAGAAGCACCCCAAGATCCATGGCAACACTGGAGAGGAATCCTCAGGTTCCGGCCCCGACTCCACACAAGGACTGAGGCCCCGGCATGGACGGGAGAGGAATCCCGAGAGGTCCCCTAGCAACTCGCATGGGGACTGGCCTTTCCTGAGGCCACCAGAGCGGGTCCCTGAGGTCTCCGTCGTAACTCGAGAAGACCTGCCGCAACTCGAGAATATCCAGGAGGTTCTCCCCTCCAGGCGAGATGAGGCCCATTTCCACTGAGGCGTCTCGAGGCTGATCACACCTCACCTCTGGAACTTCGAAAGGGTCCTTCACACCCTTGGTGCAAATCAAGAAGTTCCCCGACATACCCGTCTCCACTCGAGAGGAATCACGAGGGTCCCGCCCACATCCAGAGGAGCCCCGTTTCCGCCTCGTAGCTCGAGATGAGGGATCCTTTCCCTGCTTCGTCGGGAAAGAGTTCCCGGCGTTCCCGTCGCATCTCAAGAGGAGGCCCTCTCAACAGGAACGGCGAGAGGAACTCCAGGGTCGTGCCACCATTCCAAGAGTCCCCCAGATGTCTCATTCCATTACAGAGGAACCTCTTTTCCCTTCACCGGCTCGTCTTTCACGCCGAGGATCGACTCACACCAAGGTGGCACGTGGCACAGCCCTGTGGGAAAGCCTCGTGGGAAAGCCTCGAGGGACAGCCTCGAGGGAAAGCCACAGATCCCTTGATCCACGTGACAGGAAGCGTGACACTACTGCTGCAGCTCGGGAGGAAAGCGCACGTGCATGCCCCCACTCGAGACGAGGCCTGACTCCCCTGGGGAGACTCAGAAGCACCCCAAGATCCATGGCAACACTGGAGAGGAATCCTCAGGTTCCGGCCCCGACTCCACACAAGGACTGAGGCCCCGGCATGGACGGGAGAGGAATCCCGAGAGGTCCCCTAGCAACTCGCATGGGGACTGGCCTTTCCTGAGGCCACCAGAGCGGGTCCCTGAGGTCCCCGTCGTAACTCGAGAAGACCTGCCGCAACTCGAGAAAATCCAGGAGGTTCTCCCCTCCAGGCGAGATGAGGCCCATTTCCGCTGAGGCGTCTCGAGGCTGATCACACCTCACCTCTGGAACTTCGAAAGGGTCCTTCACACCCTTGGTGCAAATCAAGAAGTTCCCCGACATACCCGTCTCCACTCGAGAGGAAACGCGAAGGTCCCGCCCACATCCAGAGGAGCCACGTTTCCGCCTCGTAGCTCGAGATGAGGGATCCTTTCCCTGCTTCGTCGGGAAAGAGTTCCCGGCGTTCCCGTCGCATCTCAAGAGGAGGCCCTCTCAACAGGAACGGCGAGAGGAACTCCAGGGTCGTGCCACCATTCCAAGGGTCCCCCAGATGTCTCAGTCCATTCCAGAGGAACCTCTTTTCCCTTCACCGGCTCGTCTTTCACGCCGAGGATCGACTCACACCAAGGTGGCACGTGGCACAGCCCTGTGGGAAAGCCTCGTGGGAAAGCCTCGAGGGACAGCCTCGAGGGAAAGCCACAGATCCCTTGATCCACGTGACAGGAAGCGTGACACTACTGCTGCAGCTCGGGAGGAAAGCGCACGTGCATGCCCCCACTCGAGACGAGGCCTGACTCCCCTGGGGAGACTCAGAAGCACCCCAAGATCCATGGCAACACTGGAGAGGAATCCTCAGGTTCCGGCCCCGACTCCACACAAGGACTGAGGCCCAGGCTTGGACGGGAGAGGAATCCCGAGAGGTCCCCTAGCAACTCGCATGGGGACTGGCCTTTCCTGAGGCCACCAGAGCTGGTCCCTGAGGTCCCCGTCGTAACTCGAGAAGACCTGCCGCAACTCGAGAAAATCCAGGAGGTTCTCCCCTCCAGGCGAGATGAGGCCCATTTCCAATGAGGCGTCTCGAGGCTGATCACACCTCACCTCTGGAACTTCGAAAGGGTCCTTCACACCCTTGGTGCAAATCAAGAAGTTCCCCGACATACCCGTCTCCAGTCGAGAGGAAACGCGAAGGTCCCGCCCACATCCAGAGGAGCCACGTTTCCCCCTCATAGCTCGAGATGATGGATCCTTTCCCTGCTTCGTCGGGAAAGAGTTCCCGGCGTTCCCGTCGCATCTCAAGAGGAGGCCCTCTCAACAGGAACGGCGAGAGGAACTCCAGGGTCGTGCCACCATTCCAAGGGTCCCCCAGATGTCTCAGTCCATTCCAGAGGAACCTCTTTTCCCTTCACCGGCTCGTCTTTCACGCCGAGGATCGACTCACACCAAGGTGGCACCTGGCACAGCCCTGTGGGAAAGCCTCGTGGGAAAGCCTCGAGGGACAGCCTCGAGGGAAAGCCACAGATCCCTTGATCCACGTGACAGGAAGCGTGACACTACTGCTGCAGCTCGGGAGGAAAGCGCACGTGCATGCCCCCACTCGAGACGAGGCCTGACTCCCCTGGGGAGACTCAGAAGCACCCCAAGATCCATGGCAACACTGGAGAGGAATCCTCAGGTTCCGGCCCCGACTCCACACAAGGACTGAGTCCCAGGCATGGACGGGAGAGGAATCCCGAGAGGTCCCCTAGCAACTCGCATGGGGACTGGCCTTTCCTGAGGCCACCAGAGCGGGTCCCTGAGGTCCCCGTCGTAACTCGAGAAGACCTGCTGCAACTCGAGAAAATCCAGGAGGTTCTCCCCTCCAGGCGAGATGAGGCCCATTTCCGCTGAGGCGTCTCGAGGCTGATCACACCTCACCTCTGGAACTTCGAAAGGGTCCTTCACATCCTTGGTGCAAATCAAGAAGTTCCCCGACATACCCGTCTCCACTAGTGAGGATTCACGAGGGTCCCGCCAACATCCAGAGGAGCCACGTTTCCGCCTCGTAGCTCGAGATGAGGGATCCTTTCCCTGCTTCGTCGGGAAAGAGTTCCCGGCGTTCCCGTCGCATCTCAAGAGGAGGCCCTCTCAACAGGAACGGCGAGAGGAACTCCAGGGTCGTGCCACCATTCCAAGGGTCCCCCAGATGTCTCAGTCCATTCCAGAGGAACCTCTTTTCCCTTCACCGGCTCGTCTTTCACGCCGAGGATCGACTCACACCAAGGTGGCACCTGCCACAGCCCTGTGGGAAAGCCTCGTGGGAAAGCCTCGAGGGACAGCCTCGAGGGAAAGCCACAGATCCCTTGATCCACGTGAGAGGAAGCGTGACACTACTGCTGCAGCTCGGGAGGAAAGCGCACGTGCATGCCCCCACTCGAGACGAGGCCTGACTCCCCTGGGGAGACTCAGAAGCACCCCAAGATCCATGGCAACACTGGAGAGGAATCCTCAGGTTCCGGCCCCGACTCCACACAAGGACTGAGGCCCAGGCATGGACGGGAGAGGAATCCCGAGAGGTCCCCTAGCAACTCGCATGGGGACTGGCCTTTCCTGAGGCCACCAGAGCGGGTCCCTGAGGTCCCCGTCGTAACTCGAGAAGACCTGCCGCAACTCGAGAAAATCCAGGAGGTTCTCCCCTCCAGGCGAGATGAGGCCCATTTCCAATGAGGCGTCTCGAGGCTGATCACACCTCACCTCTGGAACTTCGAAAGGGTCCTTCACACCCTTGGTGCAAATCAAGAAGTTCCCCGACATACCCGTCTCCACTCGAGAGGAATCACGAGGGTCCCGCCCACATCCAGAGGAGCCCCGTTTCCGCCTCGTAGCTCGAGATGAGGGATCCTTTCCCTGCTTCTTCGGGAAAGAGTTCCCGGCGTTCCCGTCGCATCTCAAGAGGAGGCCCTCTCAACAGGAACGGCGAGAGGAACTCCAGGGTCGTGCCACCATTCCAAGGGTCCCCCAGATGTCTCAGTCCATTCCAGAGGAACCTCTTTTCCCTTCACCGGCTCGTCTTTCACGCCGAGGATCGACTCACACCAAGGTGGCACGTGGCACAGCCCTGTGGGAAAGCCTCGTGGGAAAGCCTCGAGGGACAGCCTCGAGGGAAAGCCACAGATCCCTTGATCCACGTGACAGGAAGCGTGACACTACTGCTGCAGCTCGGGAGGAAAGCGCACGTGCATGCCCCCACTCGAGACGAGGCCTGACTCCCCTGGGGAGACTCAGAAGCACCCCAAGATCCATGGCAACACTGGAGAGGAATCCTCAGGTTCCGGCCCCGACTCCACACAAGGACTGAGTCCCAGGCATGGACGGGAGAGGAATCCCGAGAGGTCCCCTAGCAACTCGCATGGGGACTGGCCTTTCCTGAGGCCACCAGAGCGGGTCCCTGAGGTCCCCGTCGTAACTCGAGAAGACCTGCTGCAACTCGAGAAAATCCAGGAGGTTCTCCCCTCCAGGCGAGATGAGGCCCATTTCCGCTGAGGCGTCTCGAGGCTGATAACACCTCACCTCTGGAACTTCGAAAGGGTCCTTCACACCCTTGGTGCAAATCAAGAAGTTCCCCGACATACCCGTCTCCACTCGAGAGGAAACGCGAAGGTCCCGCCCACATCCAGAGGAGCCACGTTTCCGCCTCGTAGCTCGAGATGAGGGATCCTTTCCCTGCTTCGTCGGGAAAGAGTTCCCGGCGTTCCCGTCGCATCTCAAGAGGAGGCCCTCTCAACAGGAACGGCGAGAGGAACTCCAGGGTGGTGCCACCATTCCAAGGGTCCCCCAGATGTCTCAGTCCATTCCAGAGGAACCTCTTTTCCCTTCACCGGCTCGTCTTTCACGCCGAGGATCGACTCACACCAAGGTGGCACCTGCCACAGCCCTGTGGGAAAGCCTCGTGGGAAAGCCTCGAGGGACAGCCTCGAGGGAAAGCCACAGATCCCTTGATCCACGTGAGAGGAAGCGTGACACTACTGCTGCAGCTCGGGAGGAAAGCGCACGTGCATGCCCCCACTCGAGACGAGGCCTGACTCCCCTGGGGAGACTCAGAAGCACCCCAAGATCCATGGCAACACTGGAGAGGAATCCTCAGGTTCCGGCCCCGACTCCACACAAGGACTGAGGCCCAGGCATGGACGGGAGAGGAATCCCGAGAGGTCCCCTAGCAACTCGCATGGGGACTGGCCTTTCCTGAGGCCACCAGAGCGGGTCCCTGAGGTCCCCGTCGTAACTCGAGAAGACCTGCCGCAACTCGAGAAAATCCAGGAGGTTCTCCCCTCCAGGCGAGATGAGGCCCATTTCCGCTGAGGCATCTCGAGGTTGATCACACCTCACCTCTGGAACTTCGAAAGGGTACTTCACACCCTTGGTGCAAATCAAGAAGTTCCCCGACATACCCGTCTCCACTCGAGAGGAATCACGAGGGTCCCGCCCACATCCAGAGGAGCCCCGTTTCCGCCTCGTAGCTCGAGATGAGGGATCCTTTCCCTGCTTCGTCGGGAAAGAGTTCCCGGCGTTCCCGTCGCATCTCAAGAGGAGGCCCTCTCAACAGGAACGGCGAGAGGAACTCCAGGGTCGTGCCACCATTCCAAGAGTCCCCCAGATGTCTCAGTCCATTCCAGAGGAACCTGTTTTCCCTTCACCGGCTCGTCTTTCACGCCGAGGATCGACTCAAACCAAGGTGGCACGTGGCACAGCCCTGTGGGAAAGCCTCGTGGGAAAGCCTCGAGGGACAGCCTCGAGGGAAAGCCACAGATCCCTTGATCCACGTGACAGGAAGCGTGACACTACTGCTGCAGCTCGGGAGGAAAGCGCACGTGCATGCCCCCACTCGAGACGAGGCCTGACTCCCCTGGGGAGACTCAGAAGCACCCCAAGATCCATGGCAACACTGGAGAGGAATCCTCAGGTTCCGGCCCCGACTCCACACAAGGACTGAGTCCCAGGCATGGACGGGAGAGGAATCCCGAGAGGTCCCCTAGCAACTCGCATGGGGACTGGCCTTTCCTGAGGCCACCAGAGCGGGTCACTGAGGTCCCCGTCGTAACTCGAGAAGACCTGCTGCAACTCGAGAAAATCCAGGAGGTTCTCCCCTCCAGGCGAGATGAGGCCCATTTCCGCTGAGGCGTCTCGAGGCTGATCACACCTCACCTCTGGAACTTCGAAAGGGTCCTTCACATCCTTGGTGCAAATCAAGAAGCTCCCCGACATACCCGTCTCCACTAGTGAGGATTCACGAGGGTCCCGCCAACATCCAGAGGAGCCACGTTTCCGCCTCGTAGCTCGAGATGAGGGATCCTTTCCCTGCTTCGTCGGGAAAGAGTTCCCGGCGTTCCCGTCGCATCTCAAGAGGAGGCCCTCTCAACAGGAACGGCGAGAGGAACTCCAGGGTGGTGCCACCATTCCAAGGGTCCCCCAGATGTCTCAGTCCATTCCAGAGGAACCTCTTTTCCCTTCACCGGCTCGTCTTTCACGCCGAGGATCGACTCACACCAAGGTGGCACGTGGCACAGCCCTGTGGGAAAGCCTCGTGGGAAAGCCTCGAGGGACAGCCTCGAGGGAAAGCCACAGATCCCTTGATCCACGTGACAGGAAGCGTGACACTACTGCTGCAGCTCGGGAGGAAAGCGCACGTGCATGCCCCCACTCGAGACGAGGCCTGACTCCCCTGGGGAGACTCAGAAGCACCCCAAGATCCATGGCAACACTGGAGAGGAATCCTCAGGTTCCGGCCCCGACTCCACACAAGGACTGAGGCCCAGGCATGGACGGGAGAGGAATCCCGAGAGGTCCCCTAGCAACTCGCATGGGGACTGGCCTTTCCTGAGGCCACCAGAGCGGGTCCCTGAGGTCCCCGTCGTAACTCGAGAAGACCTGCCGCAACTCGAGAAAATCCAGGAGGTTCTCCCCTCCAGGCGAGATGAGGCCCATTTCCAATGAGGCGTCTCGAGGCTGATCACACCTCACCTCTGGAACTTCGAAAGGGTCCTTCACACCCTTGGTGCAAATCAAGAAGTTCCCCGACATACCCGTCTCCACTCGAGAGGAATCACGAGGGTCCCGCCCACATCCAGAGGAGCCCCGTTTCCGCCTCGTAGCTCGAGATGAGGGATCCTTTCCCTGCTTCTTCGGGAAAGAGTTCCCGGCGTTCCCGTCGCATCTCAAGAGGAGGCCCTCTCAACAGGAACGGCGAGAGGAACTCCAGGGTCGTGCCACCATTCCAAGGGTCCCCCAGATGTCTCAGTCCATTCCAGAGGAACCTCTTTTCCCTTCACCGGCTCGTCTTTCACGCCGAGGATCGACTCACACCAAGGTGGCACGTGGCACAGCCCTGTGGGAAAGCCTCGTGGGAAAGCCTCGAGGGACAGCCTCGAGGGAAAGCCACAGATCCCTTGATCCACGTGACAGGAAGCGTGACACTACTGCTGCAGCTCGGGAGGAAAGCGCACGTGCATGCCCCCACTCGAGACGAGGCCTGACTCCCCTGGGGAGACTCAGAAGCACCCCAAGATCCATGGCAACACTGGAGAGGAATCCTCAGGTTCCGGCCCCGACTCCACACAAGGACTGAGTCCCAGGCATGGACGGGAGAGGAATCCCGAGAGGTCCCCTAGCAACTCGCATGGGGACTGGCCTTTCCTGAGGCCACCAGAGCGGGTCCCTGAGGTCCCCGTCGTAACTCGAGAAGACCTGCTGCAACTCGAGAAAATCCAGGAGGTTCTCCCCTCCAGGCGAGATGAGGCCCATTTCCGCTGAGGCGTCTCGAGGCTGATCACACCTCACTTCTGGAACTTCGAAAGGGTCCTTCACACCCTTGGTGCAAATCAAGAAGTTCCCCGACATACCCGTCTCCACTCGAGAGGAATCACGAGGGTCCCGCCCACATCCAGAGGAGCCCCGTTTCCGCCTCGTAGCTCGAGATGAGGGATCCTTTCCCTGCTTCGTCGGGAAAGAGTTCCCGGCGTTCCCGTCGCATCTCAAGAGGAGGCCCTCTCAACAGGAACGGCGAGAGCAACTCCAGGGTCGTGCCACCATTCCAAGAGTCCCCCAGAGGTCTCATTCCATTACAGAGGAACCTCTTTTCCCTTCACCGGCTCGTCTTTCACGCCGAGGATCGACTCACACCAAGGTGGCACGTGGCACAGCCCTGTGGGAAAGCCTCGTGGGAAAGCCTCGAGGGACAGCCTCGAGGGAAAGCCACAGATCCCTTGATCCACGTGAGAGGAAGCGTGACACTACTGCTGCAGCTCGGGAGGAAAGCGCACGTGCATGCCCCCACTCGAGACGAGGCCTGACTCCCCTGGAGAGACTCAGAAGCACCCCAAGATCCATGGCAACACTGGAGAGGAATCCTCAGGTTCCGGCCCCGACTCCACACAAGGACTGAGGCCCCGGCATGGACGGGAGAGGAATCCCGAGAGGTCCCCTAGCAACTCGCATGGGGACTGGCCTTTCCTGAGGCCACCAGAGCGGGTCCCTGAGGTCCCCGTCGTAACTCGAGAAGACCTGCCGCAACTCGAGAAAATCCAGGAGGTTCTCCCCTCCAGGCGAGATGAGGCCCATTTCCGCTGAGGCGTCTCGAGGCTGATCACACCTCACCTCTGGAACTTCGAAAGGGTCCTTCACACCCTTGGTGCAAATCAAGAAGTTCCCCGACATACCCGTCTCCACTCGAGAGGAAACGCGAAGGTCCCGCCCACATCCAGAGGAGCCACGTTTCCGCCTCGTAGCTCGAGATGAGGGATCCTTTCCCTGCTTCGTCGGGAAAGAGTTCCCGGCGTTCCCGTCGCATCTCAAGAGGAGGCCCTCTCAACAGGAACGGCGAGAGGAACTCCAGGGTCGTGCCACCATTCCAAGGGTCCCCCAGATGTCTCAGTCCATTCCAGAGGAACCTCTTTTCCCTTCACCGGCTCGTCTTTCACGCCGAGGATCGACTCACACCAAGGTGGCACGTGGCACAGCCCTGTGGGAAAGCCTCGTGGGAAAGCCTCGAGGGACAGCCTCGAGGGAAAGCCACAGATCCCTTGATCCACGTGACAGGAAGCGTGACACTACTGCTGCAGCTCGGGAGGAAAGCGCACGTGCATGCCCCCACTCGAGACGAGGCCTGACTCCCCTGGGGAGACTCAGAAGCACCCCAAGATCCATGGCAACACTGGAGAGGAATCCTCAGGTTCCGGCCCCGACTCCACACAAGGACTGAGGCCCAGGCATGGACGGGAGAGGAATCCCGAGAGGTCCCCTAGCAACTCGCATGGGGACTGGCCTTTCCTGAGGCCACCAGAGCGGGTCCCTGAGGTCCCCGTCGTAACTCGAGAAGACCTGCTGCAACTCGAGAAAATCCAGGAGGTTCTCCCCTCCAGGCGAGATGAGGCCCATTTCCGCTGAGGCGTCTCGAGGCTGATCACACCTCACTTCTGGAACTTCGAAAGGGTCCTTCACACCCTTGGTGCAAATCAAGAAGTTCCCCGACATACCCGTCTCCACTCGAGAGGAATCACGAGGGTCCCGCCCACATCCAGAGGAGCCCCGTTTCCGCCTCGTAGCTCGAGATGAGGGATCCTTTCCCTGCTTCGTCGGGAAAGAGTTCCCGGCGTTCCCGTCGCATCTCAAGAGGAGGCCCTCTCAACAGGAACGGCGAGAGGAACTCCAGGGTCGTGCCACCATTCCAAGAGTCCCCCAGATGTCTCATTCCATTCCAGAGGAACCTCTTTTCCCTTCACCGGCTCGTCTTTCACGCCGAGGATCGACTCACACCAAGGTGGCACGTGGCACAGCCCTGTGGGAAAGCCTCGTGGGATAGCCTCGAGGGACAGCCTCGAGGGAAAGCCACAGATCCCTTGATCCACGTGACAGGAAGCATGACACTACTGCTGCAGCTCGGGAGGAAAGCGCACGTGCATGCCCCCACTCGAGACGAGGCCTGACTCCCCTGGGGAGACTCAGAAGCACCCCAAGATCCATGGCAACACTGGAGAGGAATCCTCAGGTTCCGGCCCCGACTCCACACAAGGACTGAGGCCCAGGCATGGACGGGAGAGGAATCCCGAGAGGTCCCCTAGCAACTCGCATGGGGACTGGCCTTTCCTGAGGCCACCAGAGCGGGTCCCTGAGGTCCCCGTCGTAACTCGAGAAGACCTGCCGCAACTCGAGAAAATCCAGGAGGTTTTCCCCTCCAGGCGAGATGAGGCCCATTTGCGCTGAGGCGTCTCGAGGCTGATCACACCTCACCTCTGGAACTTCGAAAGGCTCCTTCACACCCTTGGTGCAAATCAAGAAGTTCCCCGACATACCCGTCTCCACTCGAGAGGAATCACGAGGGTCCCGCCCATATCCAGAGGAGCCCCGTTTCCGCCTCGTAGCTCGAGATGAGGGATCCTTTCCCTGCTTCGTCGGGAAAGCGTTCCCGGCGTTCCCGTCGCATCTCAAGAGGAGGCCCTCTCAACAGGAACGGCGAGAGGAACTCCAGGGTCGTGCCACCATTCCAAGAGTCACCCAGATGTCTCAGTCCATTCCAGAGGAACCGCTTTTCCCTTCACAGGCTCCTCTTTCATGCCGAGGATCGACTCACACCAAGGTGAAACTTGGCACAGCCCTGTGGGAAAGCCTCGTGGGAAAGACTCGAGGGAAAGCCTAGAGGGAAAGCCACAGATCCCTTGATCCACGTGACAGGAAGCGTGACCCTACTGCTGCAGCTCGGGAGGGAAGCGCACGGGCATGCCCCCACTCGAGACGAGGCCTGACTCCCCTGGGTAGACTCAGAGGCACGCCAAGATCCATGTCAACACTGGAGAGGAATGCTCAGGTTCCGGCCCCGAGTCCACACAAGGTCTTAGGCACCGGCATCGACGGGAGAGGAATCCCGAGATGGTCCCTAGCAACTCGCATGGGGACTGGCCCTTCCTGAGGCCACCAGAGCGGGTCCCTGAGGTCCCCGTCGTAACTCGAGGAGACCTGCCGCAACTCGAGAAAATTCAGGAGGTTCTTCCCTCCAGGCGAGAGGAGGCCCATTTCCGCAGAAGCTACTCGGGGCTAATCACACCTCACGTCTGGAACTTCGAAAGGGTACTTCACACCCTCGGTGCAACTCAAGAAGTTCCCCGACATACCTGTCTCCACTCGAGAGGAATCACGAGGGTCCCGCCCACATCCAGAGGAGCCCCGTTTCCGACTCGTAGCTTGAGGAGAGGGATCCTTTCCCTTCTTCGTCGGGAAAGAATTCCTGGCGTTCCCGTCGCATCTCAAGAGGAGGCCCTCTCAACAGGAACGGCGAGAGGAACTCCAGGGTCGTGCCACCATTCCAAGAGTCCCCCAGATGTCTCAGTCCATTCCAGAGGAACCTCTTTTCCCTTCACCGGATCGTCTTTCACGCCGAGGATCGACTCACAACAAGGTGGCACTTGGCACAGCCCTGTGGGAAAGCCTCGTGGGAAAGCCTCGAGGGACAGCCTCGAGGGAAAGCCACAGATCCCTTGATCCACGTGACAGGAAGCGTGACACTACTGCTGCAGCTCGGGAGGAAAGCGCACGTGCATGCCCCCACTCGAGACGAGGCCTGACTCCCCTGGGGAGACTCAGAAGCACCCCAAGATCCATGGCAACACTGGAGAGGAATCCTCCGGTTCCGGCCCCGACTCCACACAAGGACTGAGGCCCCGGCATGGACGGGAGAGGAATCCCGAGAGGTCCCCTAGCAACTCGCATGGGGACTGGCCTTTCCTGAGGCCACCAGAGCGGGTCCCTGAGGTCCCCGTCGTAACTCGAGAAGACCTGCCGCAACTCGAGAAAATCCAGGAGGTTCTCCCCTCCAGGCGAGATGAGGCCCATTTCCAATGAGGCGTCTCGAGGCTGATCACACCTTACCTCTGGAACTTCGAAAGGGTCCTTCACACCCTTGGTGCAAATCAAGAAGTTCCCCGACATACCCGTCTCCACTCGAGAGGAATCACGAGGGTCCCGCCCACATCCAGAGGAGCCCCGTTTCCGCCTCGTAGCTCGAGATGAGGGATCCTTTCCCTGCTTCTTCGGGAAAGAGTTCCCGGCGTTCCCGTCGCATCTCAAGAGGAGGCCCTCTCAACAGGAACGGCGAGAGGAACTCCAGGGTCGTGCCACCATTCCAAGGGTCCCCCAGATGTCTCAGTCCATTCCAGAGGAACCTCTTTTCCCTTCACCGGCTCGTCTTTCACGCCGAGGATCGACTCACACCAAGGTGGCACGTGGCACAGCCCTGTGGGAAAGCCTCGTGGGAAAGCCTCGAGGGACAGCCTCGAGGGAAAGCCACAGATCCCTTGATCCACGTGAGAGGAAGCGTGACACTACTGCTGCAGCTCGGGAGGAAAGCGCACGTGCATGCCCCCACTCGAGACGAGGCCTGACTCCCCTGGGGAGACTCAGAAGCACCCCAAGATCCATGGCAACACTGGAGAGGAATCCTCAGGTTCCGGCCCCGACTCCACACAAGGACTGAGGCCCAGGCATGGACGGGAGAGGAATCCCGAGAGGTCCCCTAGCAACTCGCATGGGGACTGGCCTTTCCTGAGGCCACCAGAGCGGGTCCCTGAGGTCCCCGTCGTAACTCGAGAAGACCTGCTGCAACTCGAGAAAATCCAGGAGGTTCTCCCCTCCAGGCGAGATGAGGCCCATTTCCGCTGAGGCGTCTCGAGGCTGATCACACCTCACTTCTGGAACTTCGAAAGGGTCCTTCACACCCTTGGTGCAAATCAAGAAGTTCCCCGACATACCCGTCTCCACTCGAGAGGAATCACGAGGGTCCCGCCCACATCCAGAGGAGCCCCGTTTCCGCCTCGTAGCTCGAGATGAGGGATCCTTTCCCTGCTTCGTCGGGAAAGAGTTCCCGGCGTTCCCGTCGCATCTCAAGAGGAGGCCCTCTCAACAGGAACGGCGAGAGGAACTCCAGGGTCGTGCCACCATTCCAAGAGTCCCCCAGATGTCTCATTCCATTCCAGAGGAACCTCTTTTCCCTTCACCGGCTCGTCTTTCACGCCGAGGATCGACTCACACCAAGGTGGCACGTGGCACAGCCCTGTGGGAAAGCCTCTTGGGATAGCCTCGAGGGACAGCCTCGAGGGAAAGCCACAGATCCCTTGATCCACGTGACAGGAAGCGTGACACTACTGCTGCAGCTCGGGAGGAAAGCGCACGTGCATGCCCCCACTCGAGACGAGGCCTGACTCCCCTGGGGAGACTCAGAAGCACCCCAAGATCCATGGCAACACTGGAGAGGAATCCTCAGGTTCCGGCCCCGACTCCACACAAGGACTGAGGCCCAGGCATGGACGGGAGAGGAATCCCGAGAGGTCCCCTAGCAACTCGCATGGGGACTGGCCTTTCCTGAGGCCACCAGAGCGGGTCCCTGAGGTCCCCGTCGTAACTCGAGAAGACCTGCCGCAACTCGAGAAAATCCAGGAGGTTTTCCCCTCCAGGCGAGATGAGGCCCATTTGCGCTGAGGCGTCTCGAGGCTGATCACACCTCACCTCTGGAACTTCGAAAGGCTCCTTCACACCCTTGGTGCAAATCAAGAAGTTCCCCGACATACCCGTCTCCACTCGAGAGGAATCACGAGGGTCCCGCCCATATCCAGAGGAGCCCCGTTTCCGCCTCGTAGCTCGAGATGAGGGATCCTTTCCCTGCTTCGTCGGGAAAGCGTTCCCGGCGTTCCCGTCGCATCTCAAGAGGAGGCCCTCTCAACAGGAACGGCGAGAGGAACTCCAGGGTCGTGCCACCATTCCAAGAGTCACCCAGATGTCTCAGTCCATTCCAGAGGAACCGCTTTTCCCTTCACAGGCTCGTCTTTCATGCCGAGGATCGACTCACACCAAGGTGAAACTTGGCACAGCCCTGTGGGAAAGCCTCGTGGGAAAGACTCGAGGGAAAGCCTAGAGGGAAAGCCACAGATCCCTTGATCCACGTGACAGGAAGCGTGACCCTACTGCTGCAGCTCGGGAGGGAAGCGCACGTGCATGCCCCCACTCGAGACGAGGCCTGACTCCCCTGGGTAGACTCAGAGGCACGCCAAGATCCATGTCAACACTGGAGAGGAATGCTCAGGTTCCGGCCCCGACTCCACACAAGGTCTTAGGCACCGGCATCGACGGGAGAGGAATCCCGAGATGGTCCCTAGCAACTCGCATGGGGACTGGCCCTTCCTGAGGCCACCAGAGCGGGTCCCTGAGGTCCCCGTCGTAACTCGAGGAGACCTGCCGCAACTCGAGAAAATTCAGGAGGTTCTTCCCTCCAGGCGAGAGGAGGCCCATTTCCGCAGAAGCTACTCGGGGCTAATCACACCTCACGTCTGGAACTTCGAAAGGGTACTTCACACCCTCGGTGCAACTCAAGAAGTTCCCCGACATACCTGTCTCCACTCGAGAGGAATCACGAGGGTCCCGCCCACATCCAGAGGAGCCCCGTTTCCGACTCGTAGCTTGAGGAGAGGGATCCTTTCCCTTCTTCGTCGGGAAAGAATTCCTGGCGTTCCCGTCGCATCTCAAGAGGAGGCCCTCTCAACAGGAACGGCGAGAGGAACTCCAGGGTCGTGCCACCATTCCAAGAGTCCCCCAGATGTCTCAGTCCATTCCAGAGGAACCTCTTTTCCCTTCACCGGATCGTCTTTCACGCCGAGGATCGACTCACAACAAGGTGGCACTTGGCACAGCCCTGTGGGAAAGCCTCGTGGGAAAGCCTCGAGGGACAGCCTCGAGGGAAAGCCACAGATCCCTTGATCCACGTGACAGGAAGCGTGACACTACTGCTGCAGCTCGGGAGGAAAGCGCACGTGCATGCCCCCACTCGAGACGAGGCCTGACTCCCCTGGGGAGACTCAGAAGCACCCCAAGATCCATGGCAACACTGGAGAGGAATCCTCAGGTTACGGCCCCGACTCCACACAAGGACTGAGGCCCCGGCATGGACGGGAGAGGAATCCCGAGAGGTCCCCAAGCAACTCGCATGGGGACTGGCCTTTCCTGAGGCCACCAGAGCGGGTCCCTGAGGTCCCCGTCGTAACTCGAGAAGACCTGCCGCAACTCGAGAAAATCCAGGAGGTTCTCCCCTCCAGGCGAGATGAGGCCCATTTCCGCTGAGGCGTCTCGAGGCTGATCACACCTCACCTCTGGAACTTCGAAAGGGTCCTTCACACCCTTGGTGCAAATCAAGAAGTTCCCCGACATACCCGTCTCCACTCGAGAGGAATCACGAGGGTCCCGCCCACATCCAGAGGAGCCCCGTTTCCGCCTCGTAGCTCGAGATGAGGGATCCTTTCCCTGCTTCGTCGGGAAAGAGTTCCCGGCGTTCCCGTCGCATCTCAAGAGGAGGCCCTCTCAACAGGAACGGCAAGAGGAACTCCAGGGTCGTGCCACCATTCCAAGGGTCCCCCAGATGTCTCAGTCCATTCCAGAGGAACCTCTTTTCCCTTCACCGGCTCGTCTTTCACGCCGAGGATCGACTCACACCAAGGTGGCACGTGGCACAGCCCTGTGGGAAAGCCTCGTGGGAAAGCCTCTAGGGACAGCCTCGAGGGAAAGCCACAGATCCCTTGATCCACGTGACAGGAAGCGTGACACTACTGCTGCAGCTCGGGAGGAAAGCGCACGTGCATGCCCCCACTCGAGACGAGGCCTGACTCCCCTGGGGAGACTCAGAAGCACCCCAAGATCCATGGCAACACTGGAGAGGAATCCTCAGGTTCCGGCCCCGACTCCACACAAGGACTGAGGCCCCGGCATGGACGGGAGAGGAATCCCGAGAGGTCCCCTAGCAACTCGCATGGGGACTGGCCTTTCCTGAGGCCCCCAGAGCGGGTCCCTGAGGTCCCCGTCGTAACTCGAGAAGACCTGCCGCAACTCGAGAAAATCCAGGAGGTTCTACCCTCCAGGCGAGATGAGGCCCATTTCCGCTGAGGCGTCTCGAGGCTGATCTGATCACACCTCACCTCTGGAACTTCGAAAGGGTCCTTCACACCCTTGGTGCAAATCAAGAAGTTCCCCGACATACCCGTCTCCACTCGAGAGGAATCACGAGGGTCCCGGCCACATCCAGAGGAGCCCCGTTTCCGCCTCGTAGCTCGAGATGAGGGATCCTTTCCCTGCTTCGTCGGGAAAGAGTTCCCGGCGTTCCCGTCGCATCTCAAGAGGAGGCCCTCTCAACAGGAACGGCGAGAGCAACTCCAGGGTCGTGCCACCATTCCAAGAGTCCCCCAGATGTCTCAGTCCATTCCAGAGGAACCTCTTTTCCCTTCACCGGCTCGTCTTTCACGCCCAGGATCGACTCACACCAAGGTGGCACGTGGCACAGCCCTGTGGGAAAGCCTCGTGGGAAAGCCTCGAGGGACAGCCTCGAGGGAAAGCCACAGATCCCTTGATCCACGTGACAGGAAGCGTGACACTACTGCTGCAGCTCGGGAGGAAAGCGCACGTGCATGCCCCCACTCGAGACGAGGCCTGACTCCCCTGGGGAGAACCAGAAGCACCCCAAGATCCATGGCAACACTGGAGAGGAATCCTCAGGTTCCGGCCCCGACTCCACACAAGGACTGAGGCCCCGGCATGGACGGGAGAGGAATCCCGAGAGGTCCCCTAGCAACTCGCATGGGGACTGGCCTTTCCTGAGGCCACCAGAGCGGGTCCCTGAGGTCCCCGTCGTAACTCGAGAAGACCTGCCGCAACTTGAGAAAATCCAGGAGGTTCTCCCCTCCAGGCGACATGAGGCCCATTTCCGCTGAGGCGTCTCGAGGCTGATCACACCTCACCTCTGGAACTTCGAAAGGGTCCTTCACACCCTTGGTGCAAATCAAGAAGTTCCCCGACATACCCGTCTCCACTCGAGAGGAATCACGAGGGTCCCGCCCACATCCAGAGGAGCCCCGTTTCCGCCTCGTAGCTCGAGATGAGGGATCCTTTCCCTGCTTCGTCGGGAAAGAGTTCCCGGCGTTCCCGTCGCATCTCAAGAGGAGGCCCTCTCAACAGGAACGGCGAGAGGAACTCCAGGGTCGTGCCACCATTCCAAGGGTCCCCCAGATGTCTCAGTCCATTCCAGAGGAACCTCTTTTCCCTTCACCGGCTCGTCTTTCACGCCGAGGATCGACTCACACCAAGGTGGCACGTGGCACAGCCCTGTGGGAAAGCCTCGTGGGAAAGCCTCGAGGGACAGCCTCGAGGGAAAGCCACAGATCCCTTGATCCACGTGACAGGAAGCGTGACACTACTGCTGCAGCTCGGGAGGAAAGCGCACGTGCATGCCCCCACTCGAGACGAGGCCTGACTCCCCTGGGGAGAACCAGAAGCACCCCAAGATCCATGGCAACACTGGAGAGGAATCCTCAGGTTCCGGCCCCGACTCCACACAAGGACTGAGGCCCCGGCATGGACGGGAGAGGAATCCCGAGAGGTCCCCTAGCAACTCGCATGGGGACTGGCCTTTCCTGAGGCCACCAGAGCGGGTCCCTGAGGTCCCCGTCGTAACTCGAGAAGACCTGCCGCAACTCGAGAAAATCCAGGAGGTTCTCCCCTCCAGGCGAGATGAGGCCCATTTCCGCTGAGGCGTCTCGAGGCTGATCACACCTCACCTCTGGAACTTCGAAAGGGTCCTTCACACCCTTGGTGCAAATCAAGAAGTTCCCCGACATACCCGTCTCCACTCGAGAGGAATCACGAGGGTCCCGCCCACATCCAGAGGAGCCCCGTTTCCCGCCTCGTAGCTCGAGATGAGGGATCCTTTCCCTGCTTCGTCGGGAAAGAGTTCCCGGCGTTCCCGTCGCATCTCAAGAGGAGGCCCTCTCAACAGGAACGGCGAGAGGAACTCCAGGGTCGTGCCACCATTCCAAGAGTCCCCCAGATGTCTCAGTCCATTCCAGAGGAACCTTTTTTCCCTTCACCGGCTCGTCTTTCACGCCGAGGATCGACTCACACCAAGGTGGCACGTGGCACAGCCCTGTGGGAAAGCCTCGTGGGAAAGCCTCGAGGGACAGCCTCGAGGGAAAGCCACAGATCCCTTGATCCACGTGACAGGAAGCGTGACACTACTGCTGCAGCTCGGGAGGAAAGCGCACGTGCATGCCCCCACTCGAGACGAGGCCTGACTCCCCTGGGGAGACTCAGAAGCACCCCAAGATCCATGGCAACACTGGAGAG
This sequence comes from Budorcas taxicolor, assembly GCF_023091745.1. NCBI lineage: Eukaryota > Metazoa > Chordata > Mammalia > Artiodactyla > Bovidae > Budorcas > Budorcas taxicolor. The sequence continues at coordinate 35,837 of NW_026292560.1, forward strand.
GAATCCTCAGGTTCCGGCCCCGACTCCACACAAGGACTGAGGCCCAGGCATGGACGGGAGAGGAATCCCGAGAGGTCCCCTAGCAACTCGCATGGGGACTGGCCTTTCCTGAGGCCACCAGAGCGGGTCCCTGAGGTCCCCGTCGTAACTCGAGAAGACCTGCCGCAACTCGAGAAATTCCAGGAGGTTCTCCCCTCCAGGCGAGATGAGGCCCATTTCCGCTGAGGCGTCTCGAGGCTGATCACACCTCACCTCTGGAACTTCGAATGGGTCCTTCACACCCTTGGTGCAAATCAAGAAGTTCCCCAACATACCCGTCTCCACTCGAGAGGAATCACGAGGGTCCCGCCCACATCCAGAGGAGCCCCGTTTCCGCCTCGTAGCTCGAGATGAGGGATCCTTTCCCTGCTTCGTCGGGAAAGAGTTCCCGGCGTTCCCGTCGCATCTCAAGAGGAGGCCCTCTCAACAGGAACGGCGAGAGGAACTCCAGGGTCGTGCCACCATTCCAAGAGTCCCCCAGATGTCTCAGTCCATTCCAGAGGAACCTCTTTTCCCTTCACCGGCTCGTCTTTCACGCCGAGGATCGACTCACACCAAGGTGGCACGTGGCACAGCCCTGTGGGAAAGCCTCGTGGGAAAGCCTCGAGGGACAGCCTCGAGGGAAAGCCACAGATCCCTTGATCCACGTGACAGGAAGCGTGACACTACTGCTGCAGCTCGGGAGGAAAGCGCACGTGCATGCCCCCACTCGAGACGAGGCCTGACTCCCCTGGGGAGACTCAGAAGCACCCCAAGATCCATGGCAACACTGGAGAGGAATCCTCAGGTTCCGGCCCCGACTCCACACAAGGACTGAGGCCCCGGCATGGACGGGAGAGGAATCCCGAGAGGTCCCCTAGCAACTCGCATGGGGACTGGCCTTTCCTGAGGCCACCAGAGCGGGTCCCTGAGGTCCCCGTCGTAACTCGAGAAGACCTGCCGCAACTCGAGAAAATCCAGGAGGTTCTCCCCTCCAGGCGAGATGAGGCCCATTTCCGCTGAGGCGTCTCGAGGCTGATCACACCTCACCTCTGGAACTTCGAAAGGGTCCTTCACACCCTTGGTGCAAATCAAGAAGTTCCCCGACATACCCGTCTCCACTCGAGAGGAATCACGAGGGTCCCGCCCACATCCAGAGGAGCCCCGTTTCCGCCTCGTAGCTCGAGATGAGGGATCCTTTCCCTGCTTCGTCGGGAAAGAGTTCCCGGCGTTCCCGTCGCATCTCAAGAGGAGGCCCTCTCAACAGGAACGGAGAGAGGAACTCCAGGGTCGTGCCACCATTCCAAGGGTCCCCCAGATGTCTCAGTCCATTCCAGAGGAACCTCTTTTCCCTTCACCGGCTCGTCTTTCACGCCCAGGATCGACTCACACCAAGGTGGCACGTGGCACAGCCCTGTGGGAAAGCCTCGTGGGAAAGCCTCGAGGGACAGCCTCGAGGGAAAGCCACAGATCCCTTGATCCACGTGACAGGAAGCGTGACACTACTGCTGCAGCTCGGGAGGAAAGCGCACGTGCATGCCCCCACTCGAGACGAGGCCTGACTCCCCTGGGGAGACTCAGAAGCACCCCAAGATGCATGGCAACACTGGAGAGGAATCCTCAGGTTCCGGCCCCGACTCCACACAAGGACTGAGGCCCCGGCATGGACGGGAGAGGAATCCCGAGAGGTCCCCTAGCAACTCGCATGGGGACTGGCCTTTCCTGAGGCCACCAGAGCGGGTCCCTGAGGTCCCCGTCGTAACTCGAGAAGACCTGCCGCAACTCGAGAAAATCCAGGAGGTTCTCCCCTCCAGGCGAGATGAGGCCCATTTCCGCTGAGGCGTCTCGAGGCTGATCACACCTCACCTCTGGAACTTCGAAAGGGTCCTTCACACCCTTGGTGCAAATCAAGAAGTTCCCCGACATACCCGTCTCCACTCGAGAGGAATCACGAGGGTCCCGCCCACATCCAGAGGAGCCCCGTTTCCGCCTCGTAGCTCGAGATGAGGGATCCTTTCCCTGCTTCGTCGGGAAAGAGTTCCCGGCGTTCCCGTCGCATCTCAAGAGGAGGCCCTCTCAACAGGAACGGCGAGAGGAACTCCAGGGTCGTGCCACCATTCCAAGGGTCCCCCAGATGTCTCAGTCCATTCCAGAGGAACCTCTTTTCCCTTCACCGGCTCGTCTTTCACGCCGAGGATCGACTCACACCAAGGTGGCACGTGGCACAGCCCTGTGGGAAAGCCTCGTGGGAAAGCCTCGAGGGACAGCCTCGAGGGAAAGCCACAGATCCCTTGATCCACGTGACAGGAAGCGTGACACTACTGCTGCAGCTCGGGAGGAAAGCGCACGTGCATGCCCCCACTCGAGACGAGGCCTGACTCCCCTGGGGAGACTCAGAAGCACCCCAAGATCCATGGCAACACTGGAGAGGAATCCTCAGGTTCCGGCCCCGACTCCACACAAGGACTGAGGCCCCGGCATGGACGGGAGAGGAATCCCGAGAGGTCCCCTAGCAACTCGCATGGGGACTGGCCTTTCCTGAGGCCACCAGAGCGGGTCCCTGAGGTCCCCGTCGTAACTCGAGAAGACCTGCCGCAACTCGAGAAAATCCAGGAGGTTCTCCCCTCCAGGCGAGATGAGGCCCATTTCCGCTGAGGCGTCTCGAGGCTGATCACACCTCACCTCTGGAACTTCGAAAGGGTCCTTCACACCCTTGGTGCAAATCAAGAAGTTCCCCGACATACCCGTCTCCACTCGAGAGGAATCACGAGGGTCCCGCCCACATCCAGAGGAGCCCCGTTTCCGCCTCGTAGCTCGAGATGAGGGATCCTTTCCCTGCTTCATCGGGAAAGAGTTCCCGGCGTTCCCGTCGCATCTCAAGAGGAGGCCCTCTCAACAGGAACGGAGAGAGGAACTCCAGGGTCGTGCCACCATTCCAAGGGTCCCCCAGATGTCTCAGTCCATTCCAGAGGAACCTCTTTTCCCTTCACCGGCTCGTCTTTCACGCCCAGGATCGACTCACACCAAGGTGGCACGTGGCACAGCCCTGTGGGAAAGCCTCGTGGGAAAGCCTCGAGGGACAGCCTCGAGGGAAAGCCACAGATCCCTTGATCCACGTGACAGGAAGCGTGACACTACTGCTGCAGCTCGGGAGGAAAGCGCACGTGCATGCCCCCACTCGAGACGAGGCCTGACTCCCCTGGGGAGACTCAGAAGCACCCCAAGATGCATGGCAACACTGGAGAGGAATCCTCAGGTTCCGGCCCCGACTCCACACAAGGACTGAGGCCCCGGCATGGACGGGAGAGGAATCCCGAGAGGTCCCCTAGCAACTCGCATGGGGACTGGCCTTTCCTGAGGCCACCAGAGCGGGTCCCTGAGGTCCCCGTCGTAACTCGAGAAGACCTGCCGCAACTCGAGAAAATCCAGGAGGTTCTCCCCTCCAGGCGAGATGAGGCCCATTTCCGCTGAGGCGTCTCGAGGCTGATCACACCTCACCTCTGGAACTTCGAAAGGGTCCTTCACACCCTTGGTGCAAATCAAGAAGTTCCCCGACATACCCGTCTCCACTCGAGAGGAATCACGAGGGTCCCGCCCACATCCAGAGGAGCCCCGTTTCCGCCTCGTAGCTCGAGATGAGGGATCCTTTCCCTGCTTCGTCGGGAAAGAGTTCCCGGCGTTCCCGTCGCATCTCAAGAGGAGGCCCTCTCAACAGGAACGGCGAGAGGAACTCCAGGGTCGTGCCACCATTCCAAGGGTCCCCCAGATGTCTCAGTCCATTCCAGAGGAACCTCTTTTCCCTTCACCGGCTCGTCTTTCACGCCGAGGATCGACTCACACCAAGGTGGCACGTGGCACAGCCCTGTGGGAAAGCCTCGTGGGAAAGCCTCGAGGGACAGCCTCGAGGGAAAGCCACAGATCCCTTGATCCACGTGACAGGAAGCGTGACACTACTGCTGCAGCTCGGGAGGAAAGCGCACGTGCATGCCCCCACTCGAGACGAGGCCTGACTCCCCTGGGGAGAACCAGAAGCACCCCAAGATCCATGGCAACACTGGAGAGGAATCCTCAGGTTCCGGCCCCGACTCCACACAAGGACTGAGGCCCCGGCATGGACGGGAGAGGAATCCCGAGAGGTCCCCTAGCAACTCGCATGGGGACTGGCCTTTCCTGAGGCCACCAGAGCGGGTCCCTGAGGTCCCCGTCGTAACTCGAGAAGACCTGCCGCAACTCGAGAAAATCCAGGAGGTTCTCCCCTCCAGGCGAGATGAGGCCCATTTCCGCTGAGGCGTCTCGAGGCTGATCACACCTCACCTCTGGAACTTCGAAAGGGTCCTTCACACCCTTGGTGCAAATCAAGAAGTTCCCCGACATACCCGTCTCCACTCGAGAGGAATCACGAGGGTCCCGCCCACATCCAGAGGAGCCCCGTTTCCGCCTCGTAGCTCGAGATGAGGGATCCTTTCCCTGCTTCGTCGGGAAAGAGTTCCCGGCGTTCCCGTCGCATCTCAAGAGGAGGCCCTCTCAACAGGAACGGCGAGAGGAACTCCAGGGTCCTGCCACCATTCCAAGAGTCCCCCAGATGTCTCAGTCCATTCCAGAGGAACCTCTTTTCCCTTCACCGGCTCGTCTTTCACGCCGAGGATCGACTCACACCAAGGTGGCACGTGGCACAGCCCTGTGGGAAAGCCTCGTGGGAAAGCCTCGAGGGACAGCCTCGAGGGAAAGCCACAGATCCCTTGATCCACGTGACAGGAAGCGTGACACTACTGCTGCAGCTCGGGAGGAAAGCGCACGTGCATGCCCCCACTCGAGACGAGGCCTGACTCCCCTGGGGAGACTCAGAAGCACCCCAAGATCCATGGCAACACTGCAGAGGAATCCTCAGGTTCCGGCCCCGACTCCACACAAGGACTGAGGCCCAGGCATGGACGGGAGAGGAATCCCGAGAGGTCCCCTAGCAACTCGCATGGGGACTGGCCTTTCCTGAGGCCACCAGAGCGGGTCCCTGAGGTCCCCGTCGTAACTCGAGAAGACCTGCCGCAACTCGAGAAAATCCAGGAGGTTCTCCCCTCCAGGCGAGATGAGGCCCATTTCCGCTGAGGCGTCTCGAGGCTGATCACACCTCACCTCTGGAACTTCGAAAGGGTCCTTCACACCCTTGGTGCAAATCAAGAAGTTCCCCGACATACCCGTCTCCACTCGAGAGGAATCACGAGGGTCCCGCCCACATCCAGAGGAGCCCCGTTTCCGCCTCGTAGCTCGAGATGAGGGATCCTTTCCCTGCTTCGTCGGGAAAGAGTTCCCGGCGTTCCCGTCGCATCTCAAGAGGAGGCCCTCTCAACAGGAACGGCGAGAGGAACTCCAGGGTCGTGCCACCATTCCAAGGGTCCCCCAGATGTCTCAGTCCATTCCAGAGGAACCTCTTTTCCCTTCACCGGCTCGTCTTTCACGCCGAGGATCGACTCACACCAAGGTGGCACGTGGCACAGCCCTGTGGGAAAGCCTCGTGGGAAAGCCTCGAGGGACAGCCTAGAGGGAAAGCCACAGATCCCTTGATCCACGTGACAGGAAGCGTGACACTACTGCTGCAGCTCGGGAGGAAAGCGCACGTGCATGCCCCCACTCGAGACGAGGCCTGACTCCCCTGGGGAGAACCAGAAGCACCCCAAGATCCATGGCAACACTGGAGAGGAATCCTCAGGTTCCGGCCCCGACTCCACACAAGGACTGAGGCCCCGGCATGGACGGGAGAGGAATCCCGAGAGGTCCCCTAGCAACTCGCATGGGGACTGGCCTTTCCTGAGGCCACCAGAGCGGGTCCCTGAGGTCCCCGTCGTAACTCGAGAAGACCTGCCGCAACTCGAGAAAATCCAGGAGGTTCTCCCCTCCAGGCGAGATGAGGCCCATTTCCGCTGAGGCGTCTCGAGGCTGATCACACCTCACCTCTGGAACTTCGAAAGGGTCCTTCACACCCTTGGTGCAAATCAAGAAGTTCCCCGACATACCCGTCTCCACTCGAGAGGAATCACGAGGGTCCCGTCCACATCCAGAGGAGCCCCGTTTCCGCCTCGTAGCTCGAGATGAGGGATCCTTTCCCTGCTTCGTCGGGAAAGAGTTCCCGGCGTTCCCGTCGCATCTCAAGAGGAGGCCCTCTCAACAGGAACGGCGAGAGGAACTCCAGGGTCGTGCCACCATTCCAAGAGTCCCCCAGATGTCTCAGTCCATTCCAGAGGAACCTCTTTTCCCTTCACCGGCTCGTCTTTCACGCCGAGGATCGACTCACACCAAGGTGGCACGTGGCACAGCCCTGTGGGAAAGCCTCGTGGGAAAGCCTCGAGGGACAGCCTCGAGGGAAAGCCACAGATCCCTTGATCCACGTGACAGGAAGCGTGACACTACTGCTGCAGCTCGGGAGGAAAGCGCACGTGCATGCCCCCACTCGAGACGAGGCCTGACTCCCCTGGGGAGAACCAGAAGCACCCCAAGATCCATGGCAACACTGGAGAGGAATCCTCAGGTTCCGGCCCCGACTCCACACAAGGACTGAGGCCCCGGCATGGACGGGAGAGGAATCCCGAGAGGTCCCCTAGCAACTCGCATGGGGACTGGCCTTTCCTGAGGCCACCAGAGCGGGTCCCTGAGGTCCCCGTCGTAACTCGAGAAGACCTGCCGCAACTCGAGAAAATCCAGGAGGTTCTCCCCTCCAGGCGAGATGAGGCCCATTTCCGCTGAGGCGTCTCGAGGCTGATCACACCTCACCTCTGGAACTTCGAAAGGGTCCTTCACACCCTTGGTGCAAATCAAGAAGTTCCCCGACATACCCGTCTCCACTCGAGAGGAATCACGAGGGTCCCGCCCACATCCAGAGGAGCCCCGTTTCCGCCTCGTAGCTCGAGATGAGGGATCCTTTCCCTGCTTCGTCGGGAAAGAGTTCCCGGCGTTCCCGTCGCATCTCAAGAGGAGGCCCTCTCAACAGGAACGGCGAGAGGAACTCCAGGGTCGTGCCACCATTCCAAGAGTCCCCCAGATGTCTCAGTCCATTCCAGAGGAACCTCTTTTCCCTTCACCGGCTCGTCTTTCACGCCGAGGATCGACTCACACCAAGGTGGCACGTGGCACAGCCCTGTGGGAAAGCCTCGTGGGAAAGCCTCGAGGGACAGCCTCGAGGGAAAGCCACAGATCCCTTGATCCACGTGACAGGAAGCGTGACACTACTGCTGCAGCTCGGGAGGAAAGCGCACGTGCATGCCCCCACTCGAGACGAGGCCTGACTCCCCTGGGGAGACTCAGAAGCACCCCAAGATCCATGGCAACACTGGAGAGGAATCCTCAGGTTCCGGCCCCGACTTCACACAAGGACTGAGGCCCCGGCATGGACGGGAGAGGAATCCCGAGAGGTCCCCTAGCAACTCGCATGGGGACTGGCCTTTGCTGAGGCCACCAGAGCGGGTCCCTGAGGTCCCCGTCGTAACTCGAGAAGACCTGCCGCAACTCGAGAAAATCCAGGAGGTTCTCCCCTCCAGGCGAGATGAGGCCCATTTCCGCTGAGGCGTCTCGAGGCTGATCACACCTCACCTCTGGAACTTCGAAAGGGTCCTTCACACCCTTGGTGCAAATCAAGAAGTTCCCCGACATACCCGTCTCCACTCGAGAGGAATCACGAGGGTCCCGCCCACATCCAGAGGAGCCCCGTTTCCGCCTCGTAGCTCGAGATGAGGGATCCTTTCCCTGCTTCGTCGGGAAAGAGTTCCCGGCGTTCCCGTCGCATCTCAAGAGGAGGCCCTCTCAACAGGAACGGCGAGAGGAACTCCAGGGTCGTGCCACCATTCCAAGGGTCCCCCAGATGTCTCAGTCCATTCCAGAGGAACCTCTTTTCCCTTCACCGGCTCGTCTTTCACGCCGAGGATCGACTCACACCAAGGTGGCACGTGGCACAGCCCTGTGGGAAAGCCTCGTGGGAAAGCCTCGAGGGACAGCCTCGAGGGAAAGCCACAGATCCCTTGATCCACGTGACAGGAAGCGTGACACTACTGCTGCAGCTCGGGAGGAAAGCGCACGTGCATGCCCCCACTCGAGACGAGGCCTGACTCCCCTGGGGAGAACCAGAAGCACCCCAAGATCCATGGCAACACTGGAGAGGAATCCTCAGGTTCCGGCCCCGACTCCACACAAGGACTGAGGCCCCGGCATGGACGGGAGAGGAATCCCGAGAGGTCCCCTAGCAACTCGCATGGGGACTGGCCTTTCCTGAGGCCACCAGAGCGGGTCCCTGAGGTCCCCGTCGTAACTCGAGAAGACCTGCCGCAACTCGAGAAAATCCAGGAGGTTCTCCCCTCCAGGCGAGATGAGGCCCATTTCCGCTGAGGCGTCTCGAGGCTGATCACACCTCACCTCTGGAACTTCGAAAGGGTCCTTCACACCCTTGGTGCAAATCAAGAAGTTCCCCGACATACCCGTCTCCACTCGAGAGGAATCACGAGGGTCCCGCCCACATCCAGAGGAGCCCCGTTTCCGCCTCGTAGCTCGAGATGAGGGATCCTTTCCCTGCTTCGTCGGGAAAGAGTTCCCGGCGTTCCCGTCGCATCTCAAGAGGAGGCCCTCTCAACAGGAACGGCGAGAGGAACTCCAGGGTCGTGCCACCATTCCAAGGGTCCCCCAGATGTCTCAGTCCATTCCAGAGGAACCTCTTTTCCCTTCACCGGCTCGTCTTTCACGCCGAGGATCGACTCACACCAAGGTGGCACGTGGCACAGCCCTGTGGGAAAGCCTCGTGGGAAAGCCTCGAGGGACAGCCTCGAGGGAAAGCCACAGATCCCTTGATCCACGTGACAGGAAGCGTGACACTACTGCTGCAGCTCGGGAGGAAAGCGCACGTGCATGCCCCCACTCGAGACGAGGCCTGACTCCCCTGGGGAGAACCAGAAGCACCCCAAGGTCCATGGCAACACTGGAGAGGAATCCTCAGGTTCCGGCCCCGACTCCACACAAGGACTGAGGCCCCGGCATGGACGGGAGAGGAATCCCGAGAGGTCCCCTAGCAACTCGCATGGGGACTGGCCTTTCCTGAGGCCACCAGAGCGGGTCCCTGAGGTCCCCGTCGTAACTCGAGAAGACCTGCCGCAACTCGAGAAAATCCAGGAGGTTCTCCCCTCCAGGCGAGATGAGGCCCATTTCCGCTGAGGCGTCTCGAGGCTGATCACACCTCACCTCTGGAACTTCGAAAGGGTCCTTCACACCCTTGGTGCAAATCAAGAACTTCCCCGACATACCCGTCTCCACTCGAGAGGAATCACGAGGGTCCCGCCCACATCCAGAGGAGCCCCGTTTCCGCCTCGTAGCTCGAGATGAAGGATCCTTTCCCTGCTTCGTCGGGAAAGAGTTCCCGGCGTTCCCGTCGCATCTCAAGAGGAGGCCCTCTCAACAGGAACGGCGAGAGGAACTCCAGGGTCGTGCCACCATTCCAAGAGTCCCCCAGATGTCTCAGTCCATTCCAGAGGAACCTCTTTTCCCTTCACCGGCTCGTCTTTCACGCCGAGGATCGACTCACACCAAGGTGGCACGTGGCACAGCCCTGTGGGAAAGCCTCGTGGGAAAGCCTCGAGGGACAGCCTCGAGGGAAAGCCACAGATCCCTTGATCCACGTGACAGGAAGCGTGACACTACTGCTGCAGCTCGGGAGGAAAGCGCACGTGCATGCCCCCACTCGAGACGAGGCCTGACTCCCCTGGGGAGACTCAGAAGCACCCCAAGATCCATGGCAACACTGGAGAGGAATCCTCAGGTTCCGGCCCCGACTCCACACAAGGACTGAGGCCCAGGCATGGACGGGAGAGGAATCCCGAGAGGTCCCCTAGCAACTCGCATGGGGACTGGCCTTTCCTGAGGCCACCAGAGCGGGTCCCTGAGGTCCCCGTCGTAACTCGAGAAGACCTGCCGCAACTCGAGAAAATCCAGGAGGTTCTCCCCTCCAGGCGAGATGAGGCCCATTTCCGCTGAGGCGTCTCGAGGCTGATCACACCTCACCTCTGGAACTTCGAAAGGGTCCTTCACACCCTTGGTGCAAATCAAGAAGTTCCCCGACATACCCGTCTCCACTCGAGAGGAATCACGAGGGTCCCACCCACATCCAGAGGAGCCCCGTTTCCGCCTCGTAGCTCGAGATGAGGGATCCTTTCCCTGCTTCGTCGGGAAAGAGTTCCCGGCGTTCCCGTCGCATCTCAAGAGGAGGCCCTCTCAACAGGAACGGCGAGAGGAACTCCAGGGTCGTGCCACCATTCCAAGGGTCCCCCAGATGTCTCAGTCCATTCCAGAGGAACCTCTTTTCCCTTCACCGGCTCGTCTTTCACGCCGAGGATCGACTCACACCAAGGTGGCACGTGGCACAGCCCTGTGGGAAAGCCTCGTGGGAAAGCCTCGAGGGACAGCCTCGAGGGAAAGCCACAGATCCCTTGATCCACGTGACAGGAAGCGTGACACTACTGCTGCAGCTCGGGAGGAAAGCGCACGTGCATGCCCCCACTCGAGACGAGGCCTGACTCCCCTGGGGAGACTCAGAAGCACCCCAAGATCCATGGCAACACTGGAGAGGAATCCTCAGGTTCCGGCCCCGACTCCACACAAGGACTGAGGCCCCGGCATGGACGGGAGAGGAATCCCGAGAGGTCCCCTAGCAACTCGCATGGGGACTGGCCTTTCCTGAGGCCACCAGAGCGGGTCCCTGAGGTCCCCGTCGTAACTCGAGAAGACCTGCCGCAACTCGAGAAAATCCAGGAGGTTCTCCCCTCCAGGCGAGATGAGGCCCATTTCCGCTGAGGCGTCTCGAGGCTGATCACACCTCACCTCTGGAACTTCGAAAGGGTCCTTCACACCCTTGGTGCAAATCAAGAAGTTCCCCGACATACCCGTCTCCACTCGAGAGGAATCACGAGGGTCCCGCCCACATCCAGAGGAGCCCCGTTTCCGCCTCGTAGCTCTAGATGAGGGATCCTTTCCCTGCTTCGTCGGGAAAGAGTTCCCGGCGTTCCCGTCGCATCTCAAGAGGAGGCCCTCTCAACAGGAACGGCGAGAGGAACTCCAGGGTCGTGCCACCATTCCAAGAGTCCCCCAGATGTCTCAGTCCATTCCAGAGGAACCTCTTTTCCCTTCACCGGCTCGTCTTTCACGCCGAGGATCGACTCACACCAAGGTGGCACGTGGCACAACCCTGTGGGAAAGCCTCGTGGGAAAGCCTCGAGGGACAGCCTCGAGGGAAAGCCACAGATCCCTTGATCCACGTGACAGGAAGCGTGACACTACTGCTGCAGCTCGGGAGGAAAGCGCACGTGCATGCCCCCACTCGAGACGAGGCCTGACTCCCCTGGGGAGACTCAGAAGCACCCCAAGATCCATGGCAACACTGGAGAGGAATCCTCAGGTTCCGGCCCCGACTCCACACAAGGACTGAGGCCCCGGCATGGACGGGAGAGGAATCCCGAGAGGTCCCCTAGCAACTCGCATGGGGACTGGCCTTTGCTGAGGCCACCAGAGCGGGTCCCTGAGGTCCCCGTCGTAACTCGAGAAGACCTGCCGCAACTCGAGAAAATCCAGGAGGTTCTCCCCTCCAGGCGAGATGAGGCCCATTTCCGCTGAGGCGTCTCGAGGCTGATCACACCTCACCTCTGGAACTTCGAAAGGGTCCTTCACACCCTTGGTGCAAATCAAGAAGTTCCCCGACATACCCGTCTCCACTCGAGAGGAATCACGAGGGTCCCGCCCACATCCAGAGGAGCCCCGTTTCCGCCTCGTAGCTCGAGATGAGGGATCCTTTCCCTGCTTCGTCGGGAAAGAGTTCCCGGCGTTCCCGTCGCAACTCAAGAGGAGGCCCTCTCAACAGGAACGGCGAGAGGATCTCCAGGGTCGTGCCACCATTCCAAGGGTCCCCCAGATATCTCAGTCCATTCCAGAGGAACCTCTTTTCCCTTCACCGGCTCGTCTTTCACGCCGAGGATCGACTCACACCAAGGTGGCACGTGGCACAGCCCTGTGGGAAAGCCTCGTGGGAAAGCCTCGAGGGACAGCCTCGAGGGAAAGCCACAGATCCCTTGATCCACGTGACAGGAAGCGTGACACTACTGCTGCAGCTCGGGAGGAAAGCGCACGTGCATGCCCCCACTCGAGACGAGGCCTGACTCCCCTGGGGAGACTCAGAAGCACCCCAAGATCCATGGCAACACTGGAGAGGAATCCTCAGGTTCCGGCCCCGACTCCACACAAGGACTGAGGCCCCGGCATGGACGGGAGAGGAATCCCGAGAGGTCCCCTAGCAACTCGCATGGGGACTGGCCTTTCCTGAGGCCACCAGAGCGGGTCCCTGAGGTCCCCGTCGTAACTCGAGAAGACCTGCCGCAACTCGAGAAAATCCAGGAGGTTCTCGCCTGCAGGCGTGATGAGGCCCATTTCCGCTGAGGCGTCTCGAGGCTGATCACACCTCACCTCTGGAACTTCGAAAGGGTCCTTCACACCCTTGGTGCAAATCAAGAAGTTCCCCGACATACCCGTCTCCACTCAATAGGAATCACGAGGGTCCCGCCCACATCCAGAGGAGCCCCGTTTCCGCCTCGTAGCTCGAGATGAGGGATCCTTTCCCTGCTTCGTCGGGAAAGAGTTCCCGGCGTTCCCGTCGCATCTCAAGAGGAGGCCCTCTCAACAGGAACGGCGAGAGGAACTCCAGGGTCGTGCCACCATTCCAAGAGTCCCCCAGATATTTCAGTCCATTCCAGAGGAACCTCTTTTCCCTTCACCGGCTCGTCTTTCACGCCGAGGATCGACTCACACCAAGGTGGCACGTGGCACAGCCCTGTGGGAAAGCCTCGTGGGAAAGCCTCGAGGGACAGCCTCGAGGGAAAGCCACAGATCCCTTGATCCACGTGACAGGAAGCGTGACACTACTGCTGCAGCTCGGGAGGAAAGCGCACGTGCATGCCCCCACTCGAGACGAGGCCTGACTCCCCTGGGGAGACTCAGAAGCACCCCAAGATCCATGGCAACACTGCAGAGGAATCCTCAGGTTCCGGCCCCGACTCCACACAAGGACTGAGGCCCCGGCATGGACGGGAGAGGAATCCCGAGAGGTCCCCTAGCAACTCGCATGGGGACTGGCCTTTCCTGAGGCCACCAGAGCGGGTCCCTGAGGTCCCCGTCGTAACTCGAGAAGACCTGCCGCAACTCGAGAAAATCCAGGAGGTTCTCCCCTCCAGGCGAGATGAGGCCCATTTGCGCTGAGGCGTCTCGAGGCTGATCACACCTCACCTCTGGAACTTCGAAAGGGTCCTTCACACCCTTGGTGCAAATCAAGAAGTTCCCCGACATACCCGTCTCCACTCGAGAGGAATCACGAGGGTCCCGCCCACATCCAGAGGAGCCCCGTTTCCGCCTCGTAGCTCGAGATGAGGGATCCTTTCCCTGCTTCGTCGGGAAAGAGTTCCCGGCGTTCCCGTCGCATCTCAAGAGGAGGCCCTCTCAACAGGAACGGCGAGAGGAACTCCAGGGTCGTGCCACCATTCCAAGGGTCCCCCAGATGTCTCAGTCCATTCCAGAGGAACCTCTTTTCCCTTCACCGGCTCGTCTTTCACGCCGAGGATCGACTCACACCAAGGTGGCACGTGGCACAGCCCTGTGGGAAAGCCTCGTGGGAAAGCCTCGAGGGACAGCCTCGAGGGAAAGCCACAGATCCCTTGATCCACGTGACAGGAAGCGTGAAACTACTGCTGCAGCTCGGGAGGAAAGCGCACGTGCATGCCCCCACTCGAGACGAGGCCTGACTCCCCTGGGGAGACTCAGAAGCACCCCAAGATACATGGCAACACTGGAGAGGAATCCTCAGGTTCCGGCCCCGACTCCACACAAGGACTGAGGCCCAGGCATGGACGGGAGAGGAATCCCGAGAGGTCCCCTAGCAACTCGCATGGGGACTTGCCTTTCCTGAGGCCACCAGAGCGGGTCCCTGAGGTCCCCGTCGTAACTCGAGAAGACCTGCCGCAACTCGAGAAAATCCAGGAGGTTCTCCCCTCCAGGCGAGATGAGGCCCATTTCCGCTGAGGCGTCTCGAGGCTGATCACACCTCACCTCTGGAACTTCGAAAGGGTCCTTCACACCCTTGGTGCAAATCAAGAAGTTCCCCGACATACCCGTCTCCACTCGAGAGGAATCACGAGGGTCCCGCCCACATCCAGAGGAGCCCCGTTTCCGCCTCGTAGCTCGAGATGAGGGATCCTTTCCCTGCTTCGTTGGGAAAGAGTTCCCGGCGTTCCCGCCGCATCTCAAGAGGAGGCCCTCTCAACAGGAACGGCGAGAGGAACTCCAGGGTCGTGCCACCATTCCAAGAGTCCCCCAGATATTTCAGTCCATTCCAGAGGAACCTCTTTTCCCTTCACCGGCTCGTCTTTCACGCCGAGGATCGACTCACACCAAGGTGGCACGTGGCACAGCCCTGTGGAAAAGCCTCGTGGGAAAGCCTCGAGGGACAGCCTCGAGGGAAAGCCACAGATCCCTTGATCCACGTGACAGGAAGCGTGACACTACTGCTGCAGCTCGGGAGGAAAGCGCACGTGCATGCCCCCACTCGAGACGAGGCCTGACTCCCCTGGGGAGACTCAGAAGCACCCCAAGATCCATGGCAACACTGGAGAGGAATCCTCAGGTTCCGGCCCCGACTCCACACAAGGACTGAGGCCCCGGCATGGACGGGAGAGGAATCCCGAGAGGTCCCCTAGCAACTCGCATGGGGACTGGCCTTTCCTGAGGCCACCAGAGCGGGTCCCTGAGGTCCCCGTCGTAACTCGAGAAGACCTGCCGCAACTCGAGAAAATCCAGGAGGTTCTCCCCTCCAGGCGAGATGAGGCCCATTTCCGCTGAGGCGTCTCGAGGCTGATCAAACCTCACCTCTGGAACTTCGAAAGGGTCCTTCACACCCTTGGTGCAAATCAAGAAGTTCCCCGACATACCCGTCTCCACTCGAGAGGAATCACGAGGGTCCCGCCCACATCCAGAGGAGCCCCGTTTCCGCCTCGTAGCTCTAGATGAGGGATCCTTTCCCTGCTTCGTCGGGAAAGAGTTCCCGGCGTTCCCGTCGCATCTCAAGAGGAGGCCCTCTCAACAGGAACGGCGAGAGGAACTCCAGGGTCGTGCCACCATTCCAAGAGTCCCCCAGATGTCTCAGTCCATTCCAGAGGAACCTCTTTTCCCTTCACCGGCTCGTCTTTCACGCCGAGGATCGACTCACACCAAGGTGGCACGTGGCACAGCCCTGTGGGAAAGCCTCGTGGGAAAGCCTCGAGGGACAGCCTCGAGGGAAAGCCACAGATCCCTTGATCCACGTGACAGGAAGCGTGACACTACTGCTGCAGCTCGGGAGGAAAGCGCACGTGCATGCCCCCACTCGAGACGAGGCCTGACTCCCCTGGGGAGACTCAGAAGCACCCCAAGATCCATGGCAACACTGGAGAGGAATCCTCAGGTTCCGGCCCCGACTCCACACAAGGACTGAGGCCCCGGCATGGACGGGAGAGGAATCCCGAGAGGTCCCCTAGCAACTCGCATGGGGACTGGCCTTTGCTGAGGCCACCAGAGCGGGTCCCTGAGGTCCCCGTCGTAACTCGAGAAGACCTGCCGCAACTCGAGAAAATCCAGTAGGTTCTCCCCTCCAGGCGAGATGAGGCCCATTTCCGCTGAGGCGTCTCGAGGCTGATCACACCTCACCTCTGGAACTTCGAAAGGGTCCTTCACACCCTTGGTGCAAATCAAGAAGTTCCCCGACATACCCGTCTCCACTCGAGAGGAATCACGAGGGTCCCGCCCACATCCAGAGGAGCCCCGTTTCCGCCTCGTAGCTCGAGATGAGGGATCCTTTCCCTGCTTCGTCGGGAAAGAGTTCCCGGCGTTCCCGTCGCAACTCAAGAGGAGGCCCTCTCAACAGGAACGGCGAGAGGAACTCCAGGGTCGTGCCACCATTCCAAGGGTCCCCCAGATATCTCAGTCCATTCCAGAGGAACCTCTTTTCCCTTCACCGGCTCGTCTTTCACGCCGAGGATCGACTCACACCAAGGTGGCACGTGGCACAGCCCTGTGGGAAAGCCTCGTGGGAAAGCCTCGAGGGACAGCCTCGAGGGAAAGCCACAGATCCCTTGATCCACGTGACAGGAAGCGTGACACTACTGCTGCAGCTCGGGAGGAAAGCGCACGTGCATGCCCCCACTCGAGACGAGGCCTGACTCCCCTGGGGAGACTCAGAAGCACCCCAAGATCCATGGCAACACTGGAGAGGAATCCTCAGGTTCCGGCCCCGACTCCACACAAGGACTGAGGCCCCGGCATGGACGGGAGAGGAATCCCGAGAGGTCCCCTAGCAACTCGCATGGGGACTGGCCTTTCCTGAGGCCACCAGAGCGGGTCCCTGAGGTCCCCGTCGTAACTCGAGAAGACCTGCCGCAACTCGAGAAAATCCAGGAGGTTCTCGCCTGCAGGTGTGATGAGGCCCATTTCCGCTGAGGCGTCTCGAGGCTGATCACACCTCACCTCTGGAACTTCGAAAGGGTCCTTCACACCCTTGGTGCAAATCAAGAAGTTCCCCGACATACCCGTCTCCACTCGAGAGGAATCACGAGGGTCCCGCCCACATCCAGAGGAGCCCCGTTTCCGCCTCGTAGCTCGAGATGAGGGATCCTTTCCCTGCTTCGTCGGGAAAGAGTTCCCGGCGTTCCCGTCGCAACTCAAGAGGAGGCCCTCTCAACAGGAACGGCGAGAGGAACTCCAGGGTCGTGCCACCATTCCAAGATTCCCCCAGATATTTCAGTCCATTCCAGAGGAACCTCTTTTCCCTTCACCGGCTCGTCTTTCACGCCGAGGATCGACTCACACCAAGGTGGCACGTGGCACAGCCCTGTGGGAAAGCCTCGTGGGAAAGCCTCGAGGGACAGCCTCGAGGGAAAGCCACAGATCCCTTGATCCACGTGACAGGAAGCGTGACACTACTGCTGCAGCTCGGGAGGAAAGCGCACGTGCATGCCCCCACTCGAGACGAGGCCTGACTCCCCTGGGGAGACTCAGAAGCACCCCAAGATCCATGGCAACACTGGAGAGGAATCCTCAGGTTCCGGCCCCGACTCCACACAAGGACTGAGGCCCCGGCATGGACGGGAGAGGAATCCCGAGAGGTCCCCTAGCAACTCGCATGGGGACTGGCCTTTCCTGAGGCCACCAGAGCGGGTCCCTGAGGTCCCCGTCGTAACTCGAGAAGACCTGCCGCAACTCGAGAAAATCCAGGAGGTTCTCCCCTCCAGGCGAGATGAGGCCCATTTCCGCTGAGGCGTCTCGAGGCTGATCACACCTCACCTCTGGAACTTCGAAAGGGTCCTTCAAACCCTTGGTGCAAATCAAGAAGTTCCCCGACATACCCGTCTCCACTCGAGAGGAATCACGAGGGTCCCGCCCACATCCAGAGGAGCCCCGTTTCCGCCTCGTAGCTCGAGATGAGGGATCCTTTCCCTGCTTCGTCGGGAAAGAGTTCCCGGCGTTCCCGTCGCATCTCAAGAGGAGGCCCTCTCAACAGGAACGGCGAGAGGAACTCCAGGGTCGTGCCACCATTCCAAGGGTCCCCCAGATGTCTCAGTCCATTCCAGAGGAACCTCTTTTCCCTTCACCGGATCGTCTTTCACGCCGAGGATCGACTCACACCAAGGTGGCACATGGCACAGCCCTGTGGGAAAGCCTCGTGGGAAAGCCTCGAGGGACAGCCTCGAGGGAAAGCCACAGACCCCTTGATCCACGTGACAGGAAGCGTGACACTACTGCTGCAGCTCGGGAGGAAAGCGCACGTGCATGCCCCCACTCGAGACGAGGCCTGACTCCCCTGGAGAGACTCAGAAGCACCCCAAGATCCATGGCAACACTGGAGAGGAATCCTCAGGTTCCGGCCCCGACTCCACACAAGGACTGAGGCCCAGGCATGGACGGGAGAGGAATCCCGAGAGGTCCCCTAGCAACTCGCATGGGGACTGGCCTTTCCTGAGGCCACCAGAGCGGGTCCCTGAGGTCCCCGTCGTAACTCGAGAAGACCTGCCGCAACTCGAGAAAATCCAGGAGGTTCTCCCCTCCAGGCGAGATGAGGCCCATTTCCGCTGAGGCGTCTCGAGACTGATCACACCTCACCTCTGGAACTTCGAAAGGGTCCTTCACACCCTTGGTGCATATCAAGAAGTTCCCCGACATACCCGTCTCCACTCGAGAGGAATCACGAGGGTCCCGCCCACATCCAGAGGAGCCCCGTTTCCGCCTCGTAGCTCGAGATGAGGGATCCTTTCCCTGCTTCGTCGGGAAAGAGTTCCCGGCGTTCCCGTCGCATCTCAAGAGGAGGCCCTCTCAACAGGAACGGCGAGAGGAACTCCAGGGTCGTGCCACCATTCCAAGGGTCCCCCAGATGTCTCAGTCCATTCCAGAGGAAACTCTTTTCCCTTCACCGGCTCGTCTTTCACGCCGAGGATCGACTCACACCAAGGTGGCATGTGGCACAGCCCTGTGGGAAAGCCTCGTGGGAAAGCCTCGAGGGACAGCCTCGAGGGAAAGCCACAGATCCCTTGATCCACGTGACAGGAAGCGTGACACTACTGCTGCAGCTCGGGAGGAAAGCGCACGTGCATGCCCCCACTCGAGACGAGGCCTGACTCCCCTGGGGAGACTCAGAAGCACCCCAAGATCCATGGCAACACTGGAGAGGAATCCTCAGGTTCCGGCCCCGACTCCACACAAGGACTGAGGCCCAGGCATGGACGGGAGAGGAATCCCGAGAGGTCCCCTAGCAACTCGCATGGGGACTGGCCTTTCCTGAGGCCACCAGAGCGGGTCCCTGAGGTCCCCGTCGTAACTCGAGAAGACCTGCCGCAACTCGAGAAAATCCAGGAGGTTCTCCCCTCCAGGCGAGATGAGGCCCATTTCCGCTGAGGCGTCTCGAGACTGATCACACCTCACCTCTGGAACTTCGAAAGGGTCCTTCACACCCTTGGTGCAAATCAAGAAGTTCCCCGACATACCCGTCTCCACTCGAGAGGAATCACGAGGGTCCCGCCCACATCCAGAGGAGCCCCGTTTCCGCCTCGTAGCTCGAGATGAGGGATCCTTTCCCTGCTTCGTCGGGAAAGAGTTCCCGGCGTTCCCGTCGCATCTCAAGAGGAGGCCCTCTCAACAGGAACGGCGAGAGGAACTCCAGGGTCGTGCCACCATTCCAAGGGTCCCCCAGATGTCTCAGTCCATTCCAGAGGAACCTCTTTTCCCTTCACCGGATCGTCTTTCACGCCGAGGATCGACTCACACCAAGGTGGCACGTGGCACACCCCTGTGGGAAAGCCTCGTGGGAAAGCCTCGAGGGACAGCCTCGAGGGAAAGCCACAGATCCCTTGATCCACGTGACAGGAAGCGTGACACTACTGCTGCAGCTCGGGAGGAAAGCGCACGTGCATGCCCCCACTCGAGACGAGGCCTGACTCCCCTGGAGAGACTCAGAAGCACCCCAAGATCCATGGCAACACTGGAGAGGAATCCTCAGGTTCCGGCCCCGACTCCACACAAGGACTGAGGCCCAGGCATGGACGGGAGAGGAATCCCGAGAGGTCCCCTAGCAACTCGCATGGGGACTGGCCTTTCCTGAGGCCACCAGAGCGGGTCCCTGAGGTCCCCGTCGTAACTCGAGAAGACCTGCCGCAACTCGAGAAAATCCAGGAGGTTCTCCCCTCCAGGCGAGATGAGGCCCATTTCCGCTGAGGCGTCTCGAGGCTGATCACACCTCACCTCTGGAACTTCGAAAGGGTCCTTCACACCCTTGGTGCATATCAAGAAGTTCCCCGACATACCCGTCTCCACTCGAGAGGAATCACGAGGGTCCCGCCCACATCCAGAGGAGCCCCGTTTCCGCCTCGTAGCTCGAGATGAGGGATCCTTTCCCTGCTTCGTCGGGAAAGAGTTCCCGGCGTTCCCGTCGCATCTCAAGAGGAGGCCCTCTCAACAGGAACGGCGAGAGGAACTCCAGGGTCGTGCCACCATTCCAAGGGTCCCCCAGATGTCTCAGTCCATTCCAGAGGAAACTCTTTTCCCTTCACCGGCTCGTCTTTCACGCCGAGGATCGACTCACACCAAGGTGGCACGTGGCACAGCCCTGTGGGAAAGCCTCGTGGGAAAGCCTCGAGGGACAGCCTCGAGGGAAAGCCACAGATCCCTTGATCCACGTGACAGGAAGCGTGACACTACTGCTGCAGCTCGGGAGGAAAGCGCACGTGCATGCCCCCACTCGAGACGAGGCCTGACTCCCCTGGAGAGACTCAGAAGCACCCCAAGATCCATGGCAACACTGGAGAGGAATCCTCAGGTTCCGGCCCCGACTCCACACAAGGACTGAGGCCCAGGCATGGACGGGAGAGGAATCCCGAGAGGTCCCCTAGCAACTCGCATGGGGACTGGCCTTTCCTGAGGCCACCAGAGCGGGTCCCTGAGGTCCCCGTCGTAACTCGAGAAGACCTGCCGCAACTCGAGAAAATCCAGGAGGTTCTCCCCTCCAGGCGAGATGAGGCCCATTTCCGCTGAGGCGTCTCGAGGCTGATCACACCTCACCTCTGGAACTTCGAAAGGGTCCTTCACACCCTTGGTGCATATCAAGAAGTTCCCCGACATACCCGTCTCCACTCGAGAGGAATCACGAGGGTCCCGCCCACATCCAGAGGAGCCCCGTTTCCGCCTCGTAGCTCGAGATGAGGGATCCTTTCCCTGCTTCATCGGGAAAGAGTTCCCGGCGTTCCCGTCGCATCTCAAGAGGAGGCCCTCTCAACAGGAAAGGCGAGAGGAACTCCAGGGTCGTGCCACCATTCCAAGGGTCCCCCAGATGTCTCAGTCCATTCCAGAGGAACCTCTTTTCCCTTCACCGGCTCGTCTTTCACGCCGAGGATCGACTCACACCAAGGTGGCACGTGGCACAGCCCTGTGGGAAAGCCTCGTGGGAAAGCCTCGAGGGACAGCCTCGAGGGAAAGCCACAGATCCCTTGATCCACGTGACAGGAAGCGTGACACTACTGCTGCAGCTCGGGAGGAAAGCGCACGTGCATGCCCCCACTCGAGACGAGGCCTGACTCCCCTGGGGAGACTCAGAAGCACCCCAAGATCCATGGCAACACTGGAGAGGAATCCTCAGGTTCCGGCCCCGACTCCACACAAGGACTGAGGCCCAGGCATGGACGGGAGAGGAATCCCGAGAGGTCCCCTAGCAACTCGCATGGGGACTGGCCTTTCCTGAGGCCACCAGAGCGGGTCCCTGAGGTCCCCGTCGTAACTCGAGAAGACCTGCCGCAACTCGAGAAAATCCAGGAGGTTCTCCCCTCCAGGCGAGATGAGGCCCATTTCCGCTGAGGCGTCTCCAGGCTGATCACACCTCACCTCTGGAACTTCGAAAGGGTCCTTCACACCCTTGGTGCAAATCAAGAAGTTCCCCGACATACCCGTCTCCACTCGAGAGGAATCACGAGGGTCCCGCCCACATCCAGAGGAGCCCCGTTTCCGCCTCGTAGCTCGAGATGAGGGATCCTTTCCCTGCTTCGTCGGGAAAGAGTTCCCGGCGTTCCCGTCGCATCTCAAGAGGAGGCCCTCTCAACAGGAACGGCGAGAGGAACTCCAGGGTCGTGCCACCATTCCAAGGGTCCCCCAGATGTCTCAGTCCATTCCAGAGGAACCTCTTTTCCCTTCACCGGCTCGTCTTTCACGCCGAGGATCGACTCACACCAAGGTGGCACGTGGCACAGCCCTGTGGGAAAGCCTCGGGGGAAAGCCTCGAGGGACAGCCTCGAGGGAAAGCCACAGATCCCTTGATCCACGTGACAGGAAGCGTGACACTACTGCTGCAGCTCGGGAGGAAAGCGCACGTGCATGCCCCCACTCGAGACGAGGCCTGACTCCGCTGGAGAGACTCAGAAGCACCCCAAGATCCATGGCAACACTGGAGAGGAATCCTCAGGTTCCGGCCCCGACTCCACACAAGGACTGAGGCCCAGGCATGGACGGGAGAGGAATCCCGAGAGGTCCCCTAGCAACTCGCATGGGGACTGGCCTTTCCTGAGGCCACCAGAGCGGGTCCCTGAGGTCCCCGTCGTAACTCGAGAAGACCTGCCGCAACTCGAGAAAATCCAGGAGGTTCTCCCCTCCAGGCGAGATGAGGCCCATTTCCGCTGAGGCGTCTCGAGGCTGATCACACCTCACCTCTGGAACTTCGAAAGGGTCCTTCACACCCTTGGTGCAAATCAAGAAGTTCCCCGACATACCCGTCTCCACTCGAGAGGAATCACGAGGGTCCCGCCCACATCCAGAGGAGCCCCGTTTCCGCCTCGTAGCTCAAGATGAGGGATCCTTTCCCTGCTTCGTCGGGAAAGAGTTCCCGGCGTTCCCGTCGCATCTCAAGAGGAGGCCCTCTCAACAGGAACGGCGAGAGGAACTCCAGGGTCGTGCCACCATTCCAAGGGTCCCCCAGATGTCGCAGTCCATCCCAGAGGAACCTCTTTTCCCTTCACCGGCTCGTCTTTCACGCCGAGGATCGACTCACACCAAGGTGGCACGTGGCACAGCCCTGTGGGAAAGCCTCGTGGGAAAGCCTCGAGGGACAGCCTCGAGGGAAAGCCACAGATCCCTTGATCCACGTGACAGGAAGCGTGACACTACTGCTGCAGCTCGGGAGGAAAGCGCACGTGCATGCCCCCACTCGAGACGAGGCCTGACTCCCCTGGAGAGACTCAGAAGCACCCCAAGATCCATGGCAACACTGGAGAGGAATCCTCAGGTTCCGGCCCCGACTCCACACAAGGACTGAGGCCCAGGCATGGACGGGAGAGGAATCCCGAGAGGTCCCCTAGCAACTCGCATGGGGACTGGCCTTTCCTGAGGCCACCAGAGCGGGTCCCTGAGGTCCCCGTCGTAACTCGAGAAGACCTGCCGCAACTCGAGAAAATCCAGGAGGTTCTCCCCTCCAGGCGAGATGAGGCCCATTTCCGCTGAGGCGTCTCGAGGCTGATCACACCTCACCTCTGGAACTTCGAAAGGGTCCTTCACACCCTTGGTGCATATCAAGAAGTTCCACGACATACCCGTCTCCACTCGAGAGGAATCACGAGGGTCCCGCCCACATCCAGAGGAGCCCCGTTTCCGCCTCGTAGCTCGAGATGAGGGATCCTTTCCCTGCTTCGTCGGGAAAGAGTTCCCGGCGTTCCCGTCGCATCTCAAGAGGAGGCCCTCTCAACAGGAACGGCGAGAGGAACTCCAGGGTCGTGCCACCATTCCAAGGGTCCCCCAGATGTCTCAGTCCATTCCAGAGGAACCTCTTTTCCCTTCACCGGCTCGTCTTTCACGCCGAGGATCGACTCACACCAAGGTGGCACGTGGCACAGCCCTGTGGGAAAGCCTCGTGGGAAAGCCTCGAGGGACAGCCTCGAGGGAAAGCCACAGATCCCTTGATCCACGTGACAGGAAGCGTGACACTACTGCTGCAGCTCGGGAGGAAAGCGCACGTGCATGCCCCCACTCGAGACGAGGCCTGACTCCCCTGGGGAGACTCAGAAGCACCCCAAGATCCATGGCAACACTGCAGAGGAATCCTCAGGTTCCGGCCCCGACTCCACACAAGGACTGAGGCCCAGGCATGGACAGGAGAGGAATCCCGAGAGGTCCCTTAGCAACTCGCACGGGGACTGGCCTTTCCTGAGGCCACCAGAGCGGGTCCCTGAGGTCCCCGTCGTAACTCGAGAAGACCTGCCGCAACTCGAGAAAATCCAGGAGGTTCTCCCCTCCAGGCGAGATGAGGCCCATTTCCGCTGAGGCGTCTCGAGGCTGATCACACCTCACCTCTGGAACTTCGAAAGGGTCCTTCACACCCTTGGTGCAAATCAAGAAGTTCCCCGACATACCCGTCTCCACTCGAGAGGAATCACGAGGGTCCCGCCCACATCCAGAGGAGCCCCGTTTCCGCCTCGTAGCTCGAGATGAGGGATCCTTTCCCTGCTTCGTCGGGAAAGAGTTCCCGGCGTTCCCGTCGCATCTCAAGAGGAGGCCCTCTCAACAGGAACGGCGAGAGGAACTCCAGGGTCGTGCCACCATTCCAAGGGTCCCCCAGATGTCTCAGTCCATTCCAGAGGAACCTCTTTTCCCTTCACCGGCTCGTCTTTCACGCCGAGGATCGACTCACACCAAGGTGGCACGTGGCACAGCCCTGTGGGAAAGCCTCGTGGGAAAGCCTCGAGGGACAGCCTCGAGGGAAAGCCACAGATCCCTTGATCCACGTGACAGGAAGCGTGACACTACTGCTGCAGCTCGGGAGGAAAGCGCACGTGCATGCCCCCACTCGAGACGAGGCCTGACTCCCCTGGGGAGACTCAGAAGCACCCCAAGATCCATGGCAACACTGGAGAGGAATCCTCAGTTTCCGGCACCGACTCCACACAAGGACTGAGGCCCCGGCATGGACGGGAGAGGAATCCCGAGAGGTCCCCTAGCAACTCGCATGGGGACTGGCCTTTCCTGAGGCCACCAGAGCGGGTCCCTGAGGTCCCCGTCGTAACTCGAGAAGACCTGCCGCAACTCGAGAAAATCCAGGAGGTTCTCCCCTCCAGGCGAGATGAGGCCCATTTCCGCTGAGGCGTCTCGAGGCTGATCACACCTCACCTCTGGAACTTCGAAAGGGTCCTTCACACCCTTGGTGCAAATCAAGAAGTTCCCCGACATACCCGTCTCCACTCGAGAGGAATTACGAGGGTCCCGCCCACATCCAGAGGAGCCCCGTTTCCGCCTCGTAGCTCGAGATGAGGGATCCTTTCCCTGCTTCGTCGGGAAAGAGTTCCCGGCGTTCCCGTCGCATCTCAAGAGGAGGCCCTCTCAACAGGAACGGCGAGAGGAACTCCAGGGTCGTGCCACCATTCCAAGGGTCCCCCAGATGTCTCAGTCCATTCCAGAGGAACCTCTTTTCCCTTCACCGGCTCGTCTTTCACGCCGAGGATCGACTCACACCAAGGTGGCACGTGGCACAGCCCTGTGGGAAAGCCTCGTGGGAAAGCCTCGAGGGACAGCCTCGAGGGAAAGCCACAGATCCCTTGATCCACGTGACAGGAAGCGTGACACTACTGCTGCAGCTCGGGAGGAAAGCGCACGTGCATGCCCCCACTCGAGACGAGGCCTGACTCCCCTGGGGAGACTCAGAAGCACCCCAAGATCCATGGCAACACTGCAGAGGAAACCTCAGGTTCCGGCCCCGACTCCACACAAGGACTGAGGCCCAGGCATGGACGGGAGAGGAATCCCGAGAGGTCCCCTAGCAACTCGCATGGGGACTGGCCTTTCCTGAGGCCACCAGAGCGGGTCCCTGAGGTCCCCGTCGTAACTCGAGAAGACCTGCCGCAACTCGAGAAAATCCAGGAGGTTCTCCCCTCCAGGCGAGATGAGGCCCATTTCCGCTGAGGCGTCTCGAGGCTGATCACACCTCACCTCTGGAACTTCGAAAGGGTCCTTCACACCCTTGGTGCAAATCAAGAAGTTCCCCGACATACCTGTCTCCATTCGAGAGGAATCACGAGGGTCCCGCCCACATCCAGAGGAGCCCCGTTTCCGCCTCGTAGCTCGAGATGAGGGATCCTTTCCCTGCTTCGTCGGGAAAGAATTCCCGGCGTTCCCGTCGCATCTCAAGAGGAGGCCCTCCCAACAGGAACGGCGAGAGGAACTCCAGGGTCGTGCCACCATTCCAAGGGTCCCCCAGATGTCTCAGTCCATTCCAGAGGAACCTCTTTTCCCTTCACCGGCTCGTCTTTCACGCCGAGGATCGACTCACACCAAGGTGGCACGTGGCACAGCCCTGTGGGAAAGCCTCGTGGGAAAGCCTCGAGGGACAGCCTCGAGGGAAAGCCACAGATGCCTTGATCCACGTGACAGGAAGCGTGACACTACTGCTGCAGCTCGGGAGGAAAGCGCACGTGCATGCCCCCACTCGAGACGAGGCCTGACTCCCCTGGGGAGACTCAGAAGCACCCCAAGATCCATGGCAACACTGGAGAGGAATCCTCAGGTTCCGGCCCCGACTCCACACAAGGACTGAGGCCCCGGCATGGACGGGAGAGGAATCCCGAGAGGTCCCCTAGCAACTCGCATGGGGACTGGCCTTTCCTGAGGCCGCCAGAGCGGGTCCCTGAGGTCCCCGTCGTAACTCGAGAAGACCTGCCGCAACTCGAGAAAATACAGGAGGTTCTCCCCTCCAGGCGAGATGAGGCCCATTTCCGCTGAGGCGTCTCGAGGCTGATCACACCTCACCTCTGGAACTTCGAAAGGGTCCTTCACACCCTTGGTGCAAATCAAGAAGTTCCCCGACATACCCGTCTCCACTCGAGAGGAATTACGAGGGTCCCGCCCACATCCAGAGGAGCCCCGTTTCCGCCTCGTAGCTCGAGATGAGGGATCCTTTCCCTGCTTCGTCGGGAAAGAGTTCCCGGCGTTCCCGTCGCATCTCAAGAGGAGGCCCTCTCAACAGGAACGGCGAGAGGAACTCCAGGGTCGTGCCACCATTCCAAGAGTCCCCCAGATATTTCAGTCCATTCCAGAGGAACCTCTTTTCCCTTCACCGGCTCGTCTTTCACGCCGAGGATCGACTCACACCAAGGTGGCACGTGGCACAGCCCTGTGGGAAAGCCTCGTGGGAAAGCCTCGAGGGACAGCCTCGAGGGAAAGCCACAGATCCCTTGATTCACGTGACAGGAAGCGTGACACTACTGCTGCAGCTCGGGAGGAAAGCGCACGTGC
Organism: Budorcas taxicolor; assembly: GCF_023091745.1. NCBI lineage: Eukaryota > Metazoa > Chordata > Mammalia > Artiodactyla > Bovidae > Budorcas > Budorcas taxicolor. Next base: position 62,687 of record NW_026292560.1, read on the forward strand.
ATGCCCCCCACTCGAGACGAGGCCTGACTCCCCTGGGGAGACTCAGAAGCACCCCAAGATCCATGGCAACACTGGAGAGGAATCCTCAGGTTCCGGCCCCGACTCCACACAAGGACTGAGGCCCCGGCATGGACGGGAGAGGAATCCCGAGAGGTCCCCTAGCAACTCGCATGGGGACTGGCCTTTCCTGAGGCCACCAGAGCGGGTCCCTGAGGTCCCCGTCGTAACTCGAGAAGACCTGCCGCAACTCGAGAAAATCCAGGAGGTTCTCGCCTGCAGGCGTGATGAGGCCCATTTCCGCTGAGGCGTCTCGAGGCTGATCACACCTCACCTCTGGAACTTCGAAAGGGTCCTTCACACCCTTGGTGCAAATCAAGAAGTTCCCCGACATACCCGTCTCCACTCGAGAGGAATCACGAGGGTCCCGCCCACATCCAGAGGAGCCCCGTTTCCGCCTCGTAGCTCGAGATGAGGGATCCTTTCCCTGCTTCGTCGGGAAAGAGTTCCCGGCGTTCCCGTCGCATCTCAAGAGGAGGCCCTCTCAACAGGAACGGCGAGAGGAACTCCAGGGTCGTGCCACCATTCCAAGAGTCCCCCAGATGTCTCAGTCCATTCCAGAGGAACCTCTTTTCCCTTCACCGGCTCGTCTTTCACGCCGAGGATCGACTCACACCAAGGTGGCACGTGGCACAGCCCTGTGGGAAAGCCTCGTGGGAAAGCCTCGAGGGACAGCCTCGAGGGAAAGCCACAGATCCCTTGATCCACGTGACAGGAAGCGTGACACTACTGCTGCAGCTCGGGAGGAAAGCGCACGTGCATGCCCCCACTCGAGACGAGGCCTGACTCCCCTGGGGAGACTCAGAAGCACCCCAAGATCCATGGCAACACTGGAGAGGAATCCTCAGGTTCCGGCCCCGACTCCACACAAGGACTGAGGCCCCGGCATGGACGGGAGAGGAATCCCGAGAGGTCCCCTAGCAACTCGCATGGGGACTGGCCTTTCCTGAGGCCACCAGAGCGGGTCCCTGAGGTCCCCGTCGTAACTCGAGAAGACCTGCCGCAACTCGAGAAAATCCAGGAGGTTCTCCCCTCCAGGCGAGATGAGGCCCATTTCCGCTGAGGCGTCTCGAGGCTGATCACACCTCACCTCTGGAACTTCGAAAGGGTCCTTCACACCCTTGGTGCAAATCAAGAAGTTCCCCGACATACCCGTCTCCACTCGAGAGGAATCACGAGGGTCCCGCCCACATCCAGAGGAGCCCCGTTTCCGCCTCGTAGCTCGAGATGAGGGATCCTTTCCCTGCTTCGTCGGGAAAGAGTTCCCGGCGTTCCCGTCGCATCTCAAGAGGAGGCCCTCTCAACAGGAACGGCGAGAGGAACTCCAGGGTCGTGCCACCATTCCAAGGGTCCCCCAGATGTCTCAGTCCATTCCAGAGGAACCTCTTTTCCCTTCACCGGCTCGTCTTTCACGCCGAGGATCGACTCACACCAAGGTGGCACGTGGCACAGCCCTGTGGGAAAGCCTCGTGGGAAAGCCTCGAGGGACAGCCTCGAGGGAAAGCCACAGATCCCTTGATCCACGTGACAGGAAGCGTGACACTACTGCTGCAGCTCGGGAGGAAAGCGCACGTGCATGCCCCCACTCGAGACGAGGCCTGACTCCCCTGGGGAGACTCAGAAGCACCCCAAGATCCATGGCAACACTGGAGAGGAATCCTCAGGTTCCGGCCCCGACTCCACACAAGGACTGAGGCCCCGGCATGGACGGGAGAGGAATCCCGAGAGGTCCCCTAGCAACTCGCATGGGGACTGGCCTTTCCTGAGGCCGCCAGAGCGGGTCCCTGAGGTCCCCGTCGTAACTCGAGAAGACCTGCCGCAACTCGAGAAAATACAGGAGGTTCTCCCCTCCAGGCGAGATGAGGCCCATTTCCGCTGAGGCGTCTCGAGGCTGATCACACCTCACCTCTGGAACTTCGAAAGGGTCCTTCACACGCTTGGTGCAAATCAAGAAGTTCCCCGACATACCCGTCTCCACTCGAGAGGAATTACGAGGGTCCCGCCCACATCCAGAGGAGCCCCGTTTCCGCCTCGTAGCTCGAGATGAGGGATCCTTTCCCTGCTTCGTCGGGAAAGAGTTCCCGGCGTTCCCGTCGCATCTCAAGAGGAGGCCCTCTCAACAGGAACGGCGAGAGGAACTCCAGGGTCGTGCCACCATTCCAAGAGTCCCCCAGATATTTCAGTCCATTCCAGAGGAACCTCTTTTCCCTTCACCGGCTCGTCTTTCACGCCGAGGATCGACTCACACCAAGGTGGCACGTGGCACAGCCCTGTGGGAAAGCCTCGTGGGAAAGCCTCGAGGGACAGCCTCGAGGGAAAGCCACAGATCCCTTGATTCACGTGACAGGAAGCGTGACACTCCTGCTGCAGCTCGGGAGGAAAGCGCACGTGCATGCCCCCACTCGAGACGAGGCCTGACTCCCCTGGGGAGACTCAGAAGCACCCCAAGATCCATGGCAACACTGGAGAGGAATCCTCAGGTTCCGGCCCCGACTCCACACAAGGACTGAGGCCCCGGCATGGACGGGAGAGGAATCCCGAGAGGTCCCCTAGCAACTCGCATGGGGACTGGCCTTTCCTGAGGCCACCAGAGCGGGTCCCTGAGGTCCCCGTCGTAACTCGAGAAGACCTGCCGCAACTCGAGAAAATCCAGGAGGTTCTCCCCTCCAGGCGAGATGAGGCCCATTTCCGCTGAGGCGTCTCGAGGCTGATCACACCTCACCTCTGGAACTTCGAAAGGGTCCTTCACACCCTTGGTGCAAATCAAGAAGTTCCCCGACATACCCGTCTCCACTCGAGAGGAATCACGAGGGTCCCGCCCACATCCAGAGGAGCCCCGTTTCCGCCTCGTAGCTCGAGATGAGGGATCCTTTCCCTGCTTCGTCGGGAAAGAGTTCCCGGCGTTCCCGTCGCATCTCAAGAGGAGGCCCTCTCAACAGGAACGGCGAGAGGAACTCCAGGGTCGTGCCACCATTCCAAGGGTCCCCCAGATGTCTCAGTCCATTCCAGAGGAACCTCTTTTCCCTTCACCGGCTCGTCTTTCACGCCGAGGATCGACTCACACCAAGGTGGCACGTGGCACAGCCCTGTGGGAAAGCCTCGTGGGAAAGCCTCGAGGGACAGCCTCGAGGGAAAGCCACAGATCCCTTGATCCACGTGACAGGAAGCGTGACACTACTGCTGCAGCTCGGGAGGAAAGCGCACGTGCATGCCCCCACTCGAGACGAGGCCTGACTCCCCTGGGGAGACTCAGAAGCACCCCAAGATCCATGGCAACACTGCAGAGGAATCCTCAGGTTCCGGCCCCGACTCCACACAAGGACTGAGGCCCAGGCATGGACGGGAGAGGAATCCCGAGAGGTCCCCTAGCAACTCGCATGGGGACTGGCCTTTCCTGAGGCCACCAGAGCGGGTCCCTGAGGTCCCCGTCGTAACTCGAGAAGACCTGCCGCAACGCGAGAAAATCCAGGAGGTTCTCCCCTCCAGGCGAGATGAGGCCCATTTCCGCTGAGGCGTCTCGAGGCTGATCACACCTCACCTCTGGAACTTCGAAAGGGTCCTTCACACCCTTGGTGCAAATCAAGAAGTTCCCCGACATACCCGTCTCCACTCGAGAGGAATCACGAGGGTCCCGCCCACATCCAGAGGAGCCCCGTTTCCGCCTCGTAGCTCGAGATGAGGGATCCTTTCCCTGCTTCGTCGGGAAAGAGTTCCCGGCGTTCCCGTCGCATCTCAAGAGGAGGCCCTCTCAACAGGAACGGCGAGAGGAACTCCAGGGTCGTGCCACCATTCCAAGAGTCCCCCAGATGTCTCAGTCCATTCCAGAGGAACCTCTTTTCCCTTCACCGGCTCGTCTTTCACGCCGAGGATCGACTCACACCAAGGTGGCACGTGGCACAGCCCTGTGGGAAAGCCTCGTGGGAAAGCCTCGAGGGACAGCCTCGAGGGAAAGCCACAGATCCCTTGATCCACGTGACAGGAAGCGTGACACTACTGCTGCAGCTCGGGAGGAAAGCGCACGTGCATGCCCCCACTCGAGACGAGGCCTGACTCCCCTGGGGAGACTCAGAAGCACCCCAAGATCCATGGCAACACTGGAGAGGAATCCTCAGGTTCCGGCCCCGACTCCACACAAGGACTGAGGCCCCGGCATGGACGGGAGAGGAATCCCGAGAGGTCCCCTAGCAACTCGCATGGGGACTGGCCTTTGCTGAGGCCACCAGAGCGGGTCCCTGAGGTCCCCGTCGTAACTCGAGAAGACCTGCCGCAACTCGAGAAAATCCAGGAGGTTCTCCCCTCCAGGCGAGATGAGCCCCATTTCCGCTGAGGCGTCTCGAGGCTGATCACACCTCACCTCTGGAACTTCGAAAGGGTCCTTCACACCCTTGGTGCAAATCAAGAAGTTCCCCGACATACCCGTCTCCACTCGAGAGGAATCACGAGGGTCCCGCCCACATCCAGAGGAGCCCCGTTTCCGCCTCGTAGCTCGAGATGAGGGATCCTTTCCCTGCTTCGTCGGGAAAGAGTTCCCGGCGTTCCCGTCGCATCTCAAGAGGAGGCCCTCTCAACAGGAACGGCGAGAGGAACTCCAGGGTCGTGCCACCATTCCAAGGGTCCCCCAGATGTCTCAGTCCATTCCAGAGGAACCTCTTTTCCCTTCACCGGCTCGTCTTTCACGCCGAGGATCGACTCACACCAAGGTGGCACGTGGCACAGCCCTGTGGGAAAGCCTCGTGGGAAAGCCTCGAGGGACAGCCTCGAGGGAAAGCCACAGATCCCTTGATCCACGTGACAGGAAGCGTGACACTACTGCTGCAGCTCGGGAGGAAAGCGCACGTGCATGCCCCCACTCGAGACGAGGCCTGACTCCCCTGGGGAGACTCAGAAGCACCCCAAGATCCATGGCAACACTGGAGAGGAATCCTCAGGTTCCGGCCCCGACTCCACACAAGGACTGAGGCCCCGGCATGGACGGGAGAGGAATCCCGAGAGGTCCCCTAGCAACTCGCATGGGGACTGGCCTTTGCTGAGGCCACCAGAGCGGGTCCCTGAGGTCCCCGTCGTAACTCGAGAAGACCTGCCGCAACTCGAGAAAATCCAGGAGGTTCTCCCCTCCAGGCGAGATGAGCCCCATTTCCGCTGAGGCGTCTCGAGGCTGATCACACCTCACCTCTGGAACTTCGAAAGGGTCCTTCACACCCTTGGTGCAAATCAAGAAGTTCCCCGACATACCCGTCTCCACTCGAGAGGAATCACGAGGGTCCCGCCCACATCCAGAGGAGCCCCGTTTCCGCCTCGTAGCTCGAGATGAGGGATCCTTTCCCTGCTTCGTCGGGAAAGAGTTCCCGGCGTTCCCGTCGCATCTCAAGAGGAGGCCCTCTCAACAGGAACGGCGAGAGGAACTCCAGGGTCGTGCCACCATTCCAAGGGTCCCCCAGATGTCTCAGTCCATTCCAGAGGAACCTCTTTTCCCTTCACCGGCTCGTCTTTCACGCCGAGGATCGACTCACACCAAGGTGGCACGTGGCACAGCCCTGTGGGAAAGCCTCGTGGGAAAGCCTCGAGGGACAGCCTCGAGGGAAAGCCACAGATCCCTTGATCCACGTGACAGGAAGCGTGACACTACTGCTGCAGCTCGGGAGGAAAGCGCACGTGCATGCCCCCACTCGAGACGAGGCCTGACTCCCCTGGGGAGACTCAGAAGCACCCCAAGATCCATGGCAACACTGGAGAGGAATCCTCAGGTTCCGGCCCCGACTCCACACAAGGACTGAGGCCCAGGCATGGACGGGAGAGGAATCCCGAGAGGTCCCCTAGCAACTCGCATGGGGACTGGCCTTTCCTGAGGCCACCAGAGCGGGTCCCTGAGGTCCCCGTCGTAACTCGAGAAGACCTGCCGCAACTCGAGAAAATCCAGGAGGTTCTCCCCTCCAGGCGAGATGAGGCCCATTTCCGCTGAGGCGTCTCGAGGCTGATCACACCTCACCTCTGGAACTTCGAAAGGGTCCTTCACACTCTTGGTGCAAATCAAGAAGTTCCCCGACATACCCGTCTCCACTCGAGAGGAATCACGAGGGTCCCGCCCACATCCAGAGGAGCCCCGTTTCCGCCTCGTAGCTCGAGATGAGGGATCCTTTCCCTGCTTCGTCGGGAAAGAGTTCCCGGCGTTCCCGTCGCATCTCAAGAGGAGGCCCTCTCAACAGGAACGGCGAGAGGAACTCCAGGGTCGTGCCACCATTCCAAGGGTCCCCCAGATGTCTCAGTCCATTCCAGAGGAACCTCTTTTCCCTTCACCGGCTCGTCTTTCACGCCGAGGATCGACTCACACCAAGGTGGCACGTGGCACAGCCCTGTGGGAAAGCCTCGTGGGAAAGCCTCGAGGGACAGCCTCGAGGGAAAGCCACAGATCCCTTGATCCACGTGACAGGAAGCGTGACACTACTGCTGCAGCTCGGGAGGAAAGCGCACGTGCATGCCCCCACTCGAGACGAGGCCTGACTCCCCTGGGGAGACTCAGAAGCACCCCAAGATCCATGGCAACACTGGAGAGGAATCCTCAGGTTCCGGCCCCGACTCCACACAAGGACTGAGGCCCAGGCATGGACGGGAGAGGAATCCCGAGAGGTCCCCTAGCAACTCGCATGGGGACTGGCCTTCGCTGAGGCCACCAGAGCGGGTCCCTGAGGTCCCCGTCGTAACTCGAGAAGACCTGCCGCAACTCGAGAAAATCCAGGAGGTTCTCCCCTCCAGGCGAGATGAGCCCCATTTCCGCTGAGGCGTCTCGAGGCTGATCACACCTCACCTCTGGAACTTCGAAAGGGTCCTTCACACCCTTGGTGCAAATCAAGAAGTTCCCCGACATACCCGTCTCCACTCGAGAGGAATCACGAGGGTCCCGCCCACATCCAGAGGAGCCCCGTTTCCGCCTCGTAGCTCGAGATGAGGGATCCTTTCCCTGCTTCGTCGGGAAAGAGTTCCCGGCGTTCCCGTCGCATCTCAAGAGGAGGCCCTCTCAACAGGAACGGCGAGAGGAACTCCAGGGTCGTGCCACCATTCCAAGGGTCCCCCAGATGTCTCAGTCCATTCCAGAGGAACCTCTTTTCCCTTCACCGGCTCGTCTTTCACGCCGAGGATCGACTCACACCAAGGTGGCACGTGGCACAGCCCTGTGGGAAAGCCTCGTGGGAAAGCCTCGAGGGACAGCCTCGAGGGAAAGCCACAGATCCCTTGATCCACGTGACAGGAAGCGTGACACTACTGCTGCAGCTCGGGAGGAAAGCGCACGTGCATGCCCCCACTCGAGACGAGGCCTGACTCCCCTGGGGAGACTCAGAAGCACCCCAAGATCCATGGCAACACTGGAGAGGAATCCTCAGGTTCCGGCCCCGACTCCACACAAGGACTGAGGCCCAGGCATGGACGGGAGAGGAATCCCGAGAGGTCCCCTAGCAAATCGCATGGGGACTGGCCTTTCCTGAGGCCACCAGAGCGGGTCCCTGAGGTCCCCGTCGTAACTCGAGAAGACCTGCCGCAACTCGAGAAAATCCAGGAGGTTCTCCCCTCCAGGCGAGATGAGGCCCATTTCCGCTGAGGCGTCTCGAGGCTGATCACACCTCACCTCTGGAACTTCGAAAGGGTCCTTCACACCCTTGGTGCAAATCAAGAAGTTCCCCGACATACCCGTCTCCACTCGAGAGGAATCACGAGGGTCCCGCCCACATCCAGAGGAGCCCCGTTTCCGCCTCGTAGCTCGAGATGAGGGATCCTTTCCCTGCTTCGTCGGGAAAGAGTTCCCGGCGTTCCCGTCGCATCTCAAGAGGAGGCCCTCTCAACAGGAACGGCGAGAGGAACTCCAGGGTCGTGCCACCATTCCAAGGGTCCCCCAGATGTCTCAGTCCATTCCAGAGGAACCTCTTTTCCCTTCACCGGCTCGTCTTTCACGCCGAGGATCGACTCACACCAAGGTGGCACGTGGCACAGCCCTGTGGGAAAGCCTCGTGGGAAAGCCTCGAGGGACAGCCTCGAGGGAAAGCCACAGATCCCTTGATCCACGTGACAGGAAGCGTGACACTACTGCTGCAGCTCGGGAGGAAAGCGCACGTGCATGCCCCCACTCGAGACGAGGCCTGACTCCCCTGGGGAGACTCAGAAGCACCCCAAGATCCATGGCAACACTGCAGAGGAATCCTCAGGTTCCGGCCCCGACTCCACACAAGGACTGAGGCCCAGGCATGGACGGGAGAGGAATCCCGAGAGGTCCCCTAGCAACTCGCATGGGGACTGGCCTTTGGTGAGGCCACCAGAGCGGGTCCCTGAGGTCCCCGTCGTAACTCGAGAAGACCTGCCGCAACTCGAGAAAATCCAGGAGGTTCTCCCCTCCAGGCGAGATGAGCCCCATTTCCGCTGAGGCGTCTCGAGGCTGATCACACCTCACCTCTGGAACTTCGAAAGGGTCCTTCACACCCTTGGTGCAAATCAAGAAGTTCCCCGACATACCCGTCTCCACTCGAGAGGAATCACGAGGGTCCCGCCCACATCCAGAGGAGCCCCGTTTCCGCCTCGTAGCTCGAGATGAGGGATCCTTTCCCTGCTTCTTCGGGAAAGAGTTCCCGGCGTTCCCGTCGCATCTCAAGAGGAGGCCCTCTCAACAGGAACGGCGAGAGGAACTCCAGGGTCGTGCCACCATTCCAAGGGTCCCCCAGATGTCTCAGTCCATTCCAGAGGAACCTCTTTTCCCTTCACCGGCTCGTCTTTCACGCCGAGGATCGACTCACACCAAGGTGGCAGGTGGCACAGCCCTGTGGGAAAGCCTCGTGGGAAAGCCTCGAGGGACAGCCTCGAGGGAAAGCCACAGATCCCTTGATCCACGTGACAGGAAGCGTGACACTACTGCTGCAGCTCGGGAGGAAAGCGCACGTGCATGCCCCCACTCGAGACGAGGCCTGACTCCCCTGGGGAGACTCAGAAGCACCCCAAGATCCATGGCAACACTGGAGAGGAATCCTCAGGTTCCGGCCCCGACTCCACACAAGGACTGAGGCCCCGGCATGGACGGGAGAGGAATCCCGAGAGGTCCCCTAGCAACTCGCATGGGGACTGGCCTTTCCTGAGGCCACCAGAGCGGGTCCCTGAGGTCCCCGTCGTAACTCGAGAAGACCTGCCGCAACTCGAGAAAATCCAGGAGGTTCTCCCCTCCAGGCGAGATGAGGCCCATTTCCGCTGAGGCGTCTCGAGGCTGATCACACCTCACCTCTGGAACTTCGAAAGGGTCCTTCACACCCTTGGTGCAAATCAAGAAGTTCCCCGACATACCCGTCTCCACTCGAGAGGAATCACGAGGGTCCCGCCCACATCCAGAGGAGCCCCGTTTCCGCCTCGTAGCTCGAGATGAGGGATCCTTTCCCTGCTTCGTCGGGAAAGAGTTCCCGGCGTTCCCGTCGCATCTCAAGAGGAGGCCCTCTCAACAGGAACGGCGAGAGGAACTCCAGGGTCGTGCCACCATTCCAAGAGTCCCCCAGATGTCTCAGTCCATTCCAGAGGAACCTCTTTTCCCTTCACCGGCTCGTCTTTCACGCCGAGGATCGACTCACACCAAGGTGGCACGTGGCACAGCCCTGTGGGAAAGCCTCGTGGGAAAGCCTCGAGGGACAGCCTCGAGGGAAAGCCACAGATCCCTTGATCCACGTGACAGGAAGCGTGACACTACTGCTGCAGCTCGGGAGGAAAGCGCACGTGCATGCCCCCACTCGAGACGAGGCCTGACTCCCCTGGGGAGACTCAGAAGCACCCCAAGATCCATGGCAACACTGGAGAGGAATCCTCAGGTTCCGGCCCCGACTCCACACAAGGACTGAGGCCCCGGCATGGACGGGAGAGGAATCCCGAGAGGTCCCCTAGCAACTCGCATGGGGACTGGCCTTTGCTGAGGCCACCAGAGCGGGTCCCTGAGGTCCCCGTCGTAACTCGAGAAGACCTGCCGCAACTCGAGAAAATCCAGGAGGTTCTCCCCTCCAGGCGAGATGAGCCCCATTTCCGCTGAGGCGTCTCGAGGCTGATCACACCTCACCTCTGGAACTTCGAAAGGGTCCTTCACACCCTTGGTGCAAATCAAGAAGTTCCCCGACATACCCGTCTCCACTCGAGAGGAATCACGAGGGTCCCGCCCACATCCAGAGGAGCCCCGTTTCCGCCTCGTAGCTCGAGATGAGGGATCCTTTCCCTGCTTCGTCGGGAAAGAGTTCCCGGCGTTCCCGTCGCATCTCAAGAGGAGGCCCTCTCAACAGGAACGGCGAGAGGAACTCCAGGGTCGTGCCACCATTCCAAGGGTCCCCCAGATGTCTCAGTCCATTCCAGAGGAACCTCTTTTCCCTTCACCGGCTCGTCTTTCACGCCGAGGATCGACTCACACCAAGGTGGCACGTGGCACAGCCCTGTGGGAAAGCCTCGTGGGAAAGCCTCGAGGGACAGCCTCGAGGGAAAGCCACAGATCCCTTGATCCACGTGACAGGAAGCGTGACACTACTGCTGCAGCTCGGGAGGAAAGCGCACGTGCATGCCCCCACTCGAGACGAGGCCTGACTCCCCTGGGGAGACTCAGAAGCACCCCAAGATCCATGGCAACACTGGAGAGGAATCCTCAGGTTCCGGCCCCGACTCCACACAAGGACTGAGGCCCCCGGCATGGACGGGAGAGGAATCCCGAGAGGTCCCCTAGCAACTCGCATGGGGACTGGCCTTTCCTGAGGCCACCAGAGCGGGTCCCTGAGGTCCCCGTCGTAACTCGAGAAGACCTGCCGCAACTCGAGAAAATCCAGGAGGTTCTCGCCTGCAGGCGTGATGAGGCCCATTTCCGCTGAGGCGTCTCGAGGCTGATCACACCTCACCTCTGGAACTTCGAAAGGGTCCTTCACACCCTTGGTGCAAATCAAGAAGATCCCCGACATACCCGTCTCCACTCGAGAGGAATCACGAGGGTCCCGCCCACATCCAGAGGAGCCCCGTTTCCGCCTCGTAGCTCGAGATGAGGGATCCTTTCCCTGCTTCGTCGGGAAAGAGTTCCCGGCGTTCCCGTCGCATCTCAAGAGGAGGCCCTCTCAACAGGAACGGCGAGAGGAACTCCAGGGTCGTGCCACCATTCCAAGAGTCCCCCAGATGTCTCAGTCCATTCCAGAGGAACCTCTTTTCCCTTCACCGGCTCGTCTTTCACGCCGAGGATCGACTCACACCAAGGTGGCACGTGTCACAGCCCTGTGGGAAAGGCTGGTGGGAAAGCCTCGAGGGACAGCCTCGAGGGAAAGCCACAGATCCCTTGATCCACGTGACAGGAAGCGTGACACTACTGCTGCAGCTCGGGAGGAAAGCGCACGTGCATGCCCCCCACTCGAGACGAGGCCTGACTCCCCTGGGGAGACTCAGAAGCACCCCAAGATCCATGGCAACACTGGAGAGGAATCCTCAGGTTCCGGCCCCGACTCCACACAAGGACTGAGGCCCCGGCATGGACGGGAGAGGAATCCCGAGAGGTCCCCTAGCAACTCGCATGGGGACTGGCCTTTCCTGAGGCCACCAGAGCGGGTCCCTGAGGTCCCCGTCGTAACTCGAGAAGACCTGCCGCAACTCGAGAAAATCCAGGAGGTTCTCCCCTCCAGGCGAGATGAGGCCCATTTCCGCTGAGGCGTCTCGAGGCTGATCACACCTCACCTCTGGAACTTCGAAAGGGTCCTTCACACCCTTGGTGCAAATCAAGAAGTTCCCCGACATACCCGTCTCCACTCGAGAGGAATCACGAGGGTCCCGCCCACATCCAGAGGAGCCCCGTTTCCGCCTCGTAGCTCGAGATGAGGGATCCTTTCCCTGCTTCGTCGGGAAAGAGTTCCCGGCGTTCCTGTCGCATCTCAAGAGGAGGCCCTCTCAACAGGAACGGCGAGAGGAACTCCAGGGTCGTGCCACCATTCCAAGGGTCCCCCAGATGTCTCAGTCCATTCCAGAGGAACCTCTTTTCCCTTCACCGGCTCGTCTTTCACGCCGAGGATCGACTCACACCAAGGTGGCACGTGGCACAGCCCTGTGGGAAAGCCTCGTGGGAAAGCCTCGAGGGACAGCCTCGAGGGAAAGCCACAGATCCCTTGATCCACGTGACAGGAAGCGTGACACTACTGCTGCAGCTCGGGAGGAAAGCGCACGTGCATGCCCCCACTCGAGACGAGGCCTGACTCCCCTGGGGAGACTCAGAAGCACCCCAAGATCCATGGCAACACTGGAGAGGAATCCTCAGGTTCCGGCCCCGACTCCACACAAGGACTGAGGCCCCGGCATGGACGGGAGAGGAATCCCGAGAGGTCCCCTAGCAACTCGCATGGGGACTGGCCTTTCCTGAGGCCACCAGAGCGGGTCCCTGAGGTCCCCGTCGTAACTCGAGAAGACCTGCCGCAACTCGAGAAAATCCAGGAGGTTCTCCCCTCCAGGCGAGATGAGGCCCATTTCCGCTGAGGCGTCTCGAGGCTGATCACACCTCACCTCTGGAACTTCGAAAGGGTCCTTCACACCCTTGGTGCAAATCAAGAAGTTCCCCGACATACCCGTCTCCACTCGAGAGGAATCACGAGGGTCCCGCCCACATCCAGAGGAGCCCCGTTTCCGCCTCGTAGCTCGAGATGAGGGATCCTTTCCCTGCTTCGTCGGGAAAGAGTTCCCGGCGTTCCCGTCGCATCTCAAGAGGAGGCCCTCTCAACAGGAACGGCGAGAGGAACTCCAGGGTCGTGCCACCATTCCAAGGGTCCCCCAGATGTCTCAGTCCATTCCAGAGGAACCTCTTTTCCCTTCACCGGCTCGTCTTTCACGCCGAGGATCGACTCACACCAAGGTGGCACGTGGCACAGCCCTGTGGGAAAGCCTCGTGGGAAAGCCTCGAGGGACAGCCTCGAGGGAAAGCCACAGATTCCTTGATCCACGTGACAGGAAGCGTGACACTACTGCTGCAGCTCGGGAGGAAAGCGCACGTGCATGCCCCCACTCGAGACGAGGCCTGACTCCCCTGGGGAGACTCAGAAGCACCCCAAGATCCATGGCAACACTGGAGAGGAATCCTCAGGTTCCGGCCCCGACTCCACACAAGGACTGAGGCCCAGGCATGGACGGGAGAGGAATCCCGAGAGGTCCCCTAGCAACTCGCATGGGGACTGGCCTTTGCTGAGGCCACCAGAGCGGGTCCCTGAGGTCCCCGTCGTAACTCGAGAAGACCTGCCGCAACTCGAGAAAATCCAGGAGGTTCTCGCCTGCAGGCGTGATGAGGCCCATTTCCGCTGAGGCGTCTCGAGGCTGATCACACCTCACCTCTGGAACTTCGAAAGGGTCCTTCACACCCTTGGTGCAAATCAAGAAGTTCCCCGACATACCCGTCTCCACTCGAGAGGAATCACGAGGGTCCCGCCCACATCCAGAGGAGCCCCGTTTCCGCCTCGTAGCTCGAGATGAGGGATCCTTTCCCTGCTTCGTCGGGAAAGAGTTCCCGGCGTTCCCGTCGCATCTCAAGAGGAGGCCCTCTCAACAGGAACGGCGAGAGGAACTCCAGGGTCGTGCCACCATTCCAAGGGTCCCCCAGATGTCTCAGTCCATTCCAGAGGAACCTCTTTTCCCTTCACCGGCTCGTCTTTCACGCCGAGGATCGACTCACACCAAGGTGGCACGTGGCACAGCCCTGTGGGAAAGCCTCGTGGGAAAGCCTCGAGGGACAGCCTCGAGGGAAAGCCACAGATCCCTTGATCCACGTGACAGGAAGCGTGACACTACTGCTGCAGCTCGGGAGGAAAGCGCACGTGCATGCCCCCACTCGAGACGAGGCCTGACTCCCCTGGGGAGACTCAGAAGCACCCCAAGATCCATGGCAACACTGGAGAGGAATCCTCAGGTTCCGGCCCCGACCCACACAAGGACTGAGGCCCCGGCATGGACGGGAGAGGAATCCCGAGAGGTGCCCTAGCAACTCGCATGGGGACTGGCCTTTGCTGAGGCCACCAGAGCGGGTCCCTGAGGTCCCCGTCGTAACTCGAGAAGACCTGCCGCAACTCGAGAAAATCCAGGAGGTTCTCCCCTCCAGGCGAGATGAGCCCCATTTCCGCTGAGGCGTCTCGAGGCTGATCACACCTCACCTCTGGAACTTCGAAAGGGTCCTTCACACCCTTGGTGCAAATCAAGAAGTTCCCCGACATACCCGTCTCCACTCGAGAGGAATCACGAGGGTCCCGCCCACATCCAGAGGAGCCCCGTTTCCGCCTCGTAGCTCGAGATGAGGGATCCTTTCCCTGCTTCGTCGGGAAAGAGTTCCCGGCGTTCCCGTCGCATCTCAAGAGGAGGCCCTCTCAACAGGAACGGCGAGAGGAACTCCAGGGTCGTGCCACCATTCCAAGGGTCCCCCAGATGTCTCAGTCCATTCCAGAGGAACCTCTTTTCCCTTCACCGGCTCGTCTTTCACGCCGAGGATCGACTCACACCAAGGTGGCACGTGGCACAGCCCTGTGGGAAAGCCTCGTGGGAAAGCCTCGAGGGACAGCCTCGAGGGGAAAGCCACAGATCCCTTGATCCACGTGACAGGAAGCGTGACACTACTGCTGCAGCTCGGGAGGAAAGCGCACGTGCATGCCCCCACTCGAGACGAGGCCTGACTCCCCTGGGGAGACTCAGAAGCACCCCAAGATCCATGGCAACACTGGAGAGGAATCCTCAGGTTCCGGCCCCGACTCCACACAAGGACTGAGGCCCCGGCATGGACGGGAGAGGAATCCCGAGAGGTCCCCTAGCAACTCGCATGGGGACTGGCCTTTCCTGAGGCCACCAGAGCGGGTCCCTGAGGTCCCCTTCGTAACTCGAGAAGACCTGCCGCAACTCGAGAAAATCCAGGAGGTTCTCGCCTGCAGGCGTGATGAGGCCCATTTCCGCTGAGGCGTCTCGAGGCTGATCACACCTCACCTCTGGAACTTCGAAAGGGTCCTTCACACCCTTGGTGCAAATCAAGAAGTTCCCCGACATACCCGTCTCCACTCGAGAGGAATCACGAGGGTCCCGCCCACATCCAGAGGAGCCCCGTTTCCGCCTCGTAGCTCGAGATGAGGGATCCTTTCCCTGCTTCGTCGGGAAAGAGTTCCCGGCGTTCCCGTCGCATCTCAAGAGGAGGCCCTCTCAACAGGAACGGCGAGAGGAACTCCAGGGTCGTGCCACCATTCCAAGGGTCCCCCAGATGTCTCAGTCCATTCCAGAGGAACCTCTTTTCCCTTCACCGGCTCATCTTTCACGCCGAGGATCGACTCACACCAAGGTGGCACGTGGCACAGCCCTGTGGGAAAGCCTCGTGGGAAAGCCTCGAGGGACAGCCTCGAGGGAAAGCCACAGATCCCTTGATCCACGTGACAGGAAGCGTGACACTACTGCTGCAGCTCGGGAGGAAAGCGCACGTGCATGCCCCCACTCGAGACGAGGCCTGACTCCCCTGGGGAGACTCAGAAGCACCCCAAGATCCATGGCAACACTGGAGAGGAATCCTCAGGTTCCGGCCCCGACTCCACACAAGGACTGAGGCCCCGGCATGGACGGGAGAGGAATCCCGAGAGGTCCCCTAGCAACTCGCATGGGGACTGGCCTTTCCTGAGGCCACCAGAGCGGGTCCCTGAGGTCCCCGTCGTAACTCGAGAAGACCTGCCGCAACTCGAGAAAATCCAGGAGGTTCTCGCCTGCAGGCGTGATGAGGCCCATTTCCGCTGAGGCGTCTCGAGGCTGATCACACCTCACCTCTGGAACTTCGAAAGGGTCCTTCACACCCTTGGTGCAAATCAAGAAGATCCCCGACATACCCGTCTCCACTCGAGAGGAATCACGAGGGTCCCGCCCACATCCAGAGGAGCCCCGTTTCCGCCTCGTAGCTCGAGATGAGGGATCCTTTCCCTGCTTCGTCGGGAAAGAGTTCCCGGCGTTCCCCGTCGCATCTCAAGAGGAGGCCCTCTCAACAGGAACGGCGAGAGGAACTCCAGGGTCGTGCCACCATTCCAAGAGTCCCCCAGATGTCTCAGTCCATTCCAGAGGAACCTCTTTTCCCTTCACCGGCTCGTCTTTCACGCCGAGGATCGACTCACACCAAGGTGGCACGTGGCACAGCCCTGTGGGAAAGCCTCGTGGGAAAGCCTCGAGGGACAGCCTCGAGGGAAAGCCACAGATCCCTTGATCCACGTGACAGGAAGCGTGACACTAATGCTGCAGCTCGGGAGGAAAGCGCACGTGCATGCCCCCACTCGAGACGAGGCCTGACTCCCCTGGGGAGACTCAGAAGCACCCCAAGATCCATGGCAAACACTGGAGAGGAATCCTCAGGTTCCGGCCCCGACTCCACACAAGGACTGAGGCCCCGGCATGGACGGGAGAGGAATCCCGAGAGGTCCGTAGCAACTCGCATGGGGACTGGCCTTTCCTGAGGCCACCAGAGCGGGTCCCTGAGGTCCCCGTCGTAACTCGAGAAGACCTGCCGCAACTCGAGAAAATCCAGGAGGTTCTCCCCTCCAGGCGAGATGAGGCTCATTTCCGCTGAGGCGTCTCGAGGCTGATTACACCTCCCCTCTGGAACTTCGAAAGGGTCCTTCACACCCTTGGTGCAAATCAAGAAGTTCTCCGACATACCCGTCTCCACTCGAGAGGAATCACGAGGGTCCCGCCCACATCCAGAGGAGCCCCGTTTCGGCCTCGTAGCTCGAGATGAGGGATCCTTTCCCAGCTTCGACGAGAAAGAGTTTCCCGGCGTTCCCGTCGAATCTCAAGAGGAGGCCCTCTCAACAGGGACGGCGAGAGGAACTCAAGGGTCGTGCCACCATTCCAAGAGTCCCCCAGATGTCTCAGTCCATTCCAGAGGAACCTCTTTTCCCTTCACCGGCTCGTCTTTCACGCCGAGGATCGACTCACACCAAGGTGGCACGTGGCACAGCCCTGTGGGAAAGCCTCCTGGGAAAGCCTCGAGGGACAGCCTCGAGGTAAAGCCACAGATCCCTTGATCCACGTGACAGGAAGCCTGACACTACTGCTGCAGCTCGGGAGGTAAGCGCACGTGCATGCCCCCACTCGAG